>NW_027469219.1:0-347457 GCF_051020765.1 Lasioglossum baleicum
TAACGCATAACGCATAACGCATAACGCATAACGCATAACGCATAACGCATAAGGCATAACGCTTAACGCATAACGCATTTCGCATAACGCATTTCGCATAACGCATAACGCATAACGCATAACGCATAACGCATAACGCATAACGCATAACGCATAACGCATAACGCATAACGCATACGCATAACGCATAACGCATAACGCATAACGCATAACGCATAACGCATAACGCATAACGCATAACGCATAACGCATAACGCATAACGCATAACGCATAACGCATAACGCATAACGCATAACGCATAACGCATAACGCATAACGCATAACGCATAACGCATAACGCATAACGCATAACGCATAACGCATAACGCTTAACGCATAACGATAACGCATAAAGCATTACGCATAACGGATAACGCATGACGCATAACGAATAACCCATAACGCATAACGCATAAAGCATAGCCCATAACGCTTAACGCATAACGCATTTCGCATAACGCATAACGCATAACGCATAACGCATAACGCATAACGCATAACGCATAACGCATAACGCATAACGCATAACGCATAACGCATAACGCATAACGCATAACAACGCATAACGCATAACGCATAACGCATAACGCATAACGCATAACGCATAACGCATAACGCATAACGCATAACGCATAACGCATAACGCATAACGCATAACGAATAACGCATACCGCATAACGCATAACGCATAACGCATAACGCATAACGCATAACGCATAACGCATAACGCATAACGCATAACGCATAACGCATAACGCAGAACGCACAACGCACAACGCATAACGCATAACGCATAACGCATAACGCACAACGCATAACGCATAACGCATAACGCATACAGCATAACGCATAACGCATAACGCATAACGCATAACGCATAACGCATAACGCATAACGCATAACGCATAACGCATAACGCATAACGCATAACGCATAAGGCATAACGCTTAACGCATAACGCATTTCGCATAACGCATTTCGCATAACGCATAACGCATAACGCATAACGCATAACGCATAACGCATAACGCATAACGCATAACGCATAACGCATAACGCATAACGCATAACGCATAACGCATAACGCATAACGCATAACGCATAACGCATAACGCATAACGCATAACGCATAACGCATAACGCATAACGCATAACGCATAACGCATAACGCATAACGCATAACGCATAACGCATAACGCATAACGCATAACGCATAACGCATAACGCATAACGCATAACGCATAACGCATAACGCATAACGCATAACGCATAACGCATAACGCATAACGCATAACGCATAACGCATAACGCATAACGCATAACGCATAACGCATAACGCATAACGCATAACGCATAACGCATAACGCATAACGCATAACGCATAACGCATAACGCATAACGCATAACGCATAACGCATAACGCATAACGCATAACGCATAACGCATAACGCATAACGCATAACGCATAACGCATAACGCATAACGCATAACGCATAACGCATAACGCATATCACATAACGCATAACGCATAGCGCATAACGAATAACGCATAACGCATAACGCATAACGCATAACGCATAACGCATAACGCATAACGCATAACGCATAACGCATAACGCATAACGCATAACGCATAACGCATAACGCATAACGCATAACGCATAACGCATAACGCATAACGCATAACGCATAACGCATAACGCATAACGCATAACGCATAACGCATAACGCATAACGCATAACGCATAACGCATAACGCATAACGCATAACGCATAACGCATAACGCATAACGCATAACGCATAACGCATAACGCATAACGCATAACGCATAACGCATAACGCATAACGCATAACGCATAACGCATAACGCATAACGCATAACGCATAACGCATAACGCATAACTCATAACGCATAACGCATAACGCATAACGCATTTCGCATAACGCATAACGCATAACGCATAACGAATAACGCATATCGCATAACGCATAACGCATAACGCATAACGCATAACGCATTACGCATAACGCATAACGCATAACGCATAACGCATAACGAATAACGCATACCGCATAGCGCATAACGCATAACGCTTAACGATTAACGCATAACGCATAACGCATATCGCATAACGCTTAACGCATTACGCATAACGCATAACGCGTAACGCATAACGCATAACGCATAACGCATAACGCGTAACGCGTAACGCATAACGCATAACGCATAGCTCATAACGCATAACGCATAACGCATAACGCATAACGCATAACGCGTAACGCATAAAGCATAACGCATAACGCATAACGCATAACGCATAACGAATAACGCATAACGCATAACGCATAACGCATAACGCATAACGCATAACGCATAACGCATAACGCATAACGCATAACGCATAACGCATAACGCATAACGCATAACGCATAACGCATAACGCACAACGCATAACGCATAACGCATAACGCATAACGCATAACGCATGACGCATGACGCATAACGCATAACGCATAACTCATAACGCATAACGCATAACGCATCGCGCTTAACGCATAACGCATATCGCATAGCGCATGACGCATAACGCTTAACGAATAACGCATAACGCATAACACATTACGCATAACGCATAACACATAACGCATAACGCATAACGCATAACGCATAACGCATAACGCATAACGCATAACGCATAACGAATAACGCATACCGCATAGCGCATAACGAATAACGCTTAACGATTAACGCATAACGCATAACGCATATCGCATAACGCATAACGCATAACGCATAACGCATAACGCATAACGCATAACGCATAACGCATAACGCATAACGCATAACGCATAACGCATAACGCATAACGCATAACGCATAACGCATAACGCATAACGCATAACGCATAACGCATAACGCATAACGCATAACGCATAACGCATAACGCATAACGCATAACGCATAACGCATAACGCATAACGCATAACGCATAACGCATAACGCATAACGCATAACGCATAACGCATAACGCATAACGCATAACGCATAACGCATAACGCATAACGCATAACGCATAACGCATAACGCATAACGCATAACGCATATCGCATAACGCATAACGCATAACGCATAACGAATAACGCATATCGCATAACGCATAACGCATAACGCATAACGCATAACGCATAACGCATAACGCATAACGCATAACGCATAACGCATAACGCATAACGCATAACGCATAACGCATAACGCATAACGCATAACGCATAACGCATAACGCATAACGCATAACGCATAACGCATAACGCATAACGCATAACGCATAACGCATAACGCATAACGCATAACGCATAACGCATAACGCATAACGCATAACGCATAACGCATAACGCATAACGCATAACGCATAACGCATAACGCATAACGCATAACGCATAACGCATAACGCATAACGCATTTCGCATAACGCATAACGCATAACGCATAACGCATAACGAATAACGCATATCGCATAACGCATAACGCATAACGCATAACGCATAACGCATTACGCATAACGCATAACGCATAACGCATAACGCATAACGCATAACGAATAACGCATACCGCATAGCGCATAACGCATAACGCTTAACGATTAACGCATAACGCATAACGCATATCGCATAACGCTTAACGCATTACGCATAACGCATAACGCGTAACGCATAACGCATAACGCATAACGCATAACGCGTAACGCGTAACGCATAACGCGTAACGCATAACGCATAACGCATAACGCATAACGCGTAACGCGTAACGCATAACGCATAACGCATAACGCGTAACGCATAGCTCATAACGCATAACGCATAACGCATAACGCATAACGCATAACGCGTAACGCATAAAGCATAACGCATAACGCATAACGCATAACGCATAACGAATAACGCATAACGCATAACGCATAACGCATAACGCATAACGCATAACGCATAACGCATAACGCATAACGCATAACGCATAACGCATAACGCATAACGCATAACGCATAACGCATAACGCATAACGCATAACGCATAACGCATAACGCATAACGCATAACGCATAACGCATAACGCATAACGCATAACGCATAACGCATAACGCATAACGCATAACGCATAACGCATAACGCATAACGCATAACGCATAACGCATAACGCATAACGCATAACGCATAACGCATAACGCATAACGCATAACGCATAACGCATAACGCATAACGCATAACGCATAACGCATAACGCATAACGCATAACGCATAACGCATAACGCATAACGCATAACGCATAACGCATTTCGCATAACGCATAACGCATAACGCATAACGCATAACGAATAACGCATATCGCATAACGCATAACGCATAACGCATAACGCATAACGCATTACGCATAACGCATAACGCATAACGCATAACGCATAACGCATAACGAATAACGCATACCGCATAGCGCATAACGCATAACGCTTAACGATTAACGCATAACGCATAACGCATATCGCATAACGCTTAACGCATTACGCATAACGCATAACGCGTAACGCATAACGCATAACGCATAACGCATAACGCGTAACGCGTAACGCATAACGCATAACGCATAACGCGTAACGCATAGCTCATAACGCATAACGCATAACGCATAACGCATAACGCATAACGCGTAACGCATAAAGCATAACGCATAACGCATAACGCATAACGCATAACGAATAACGCATAACGCATAACGCATAACGCATAACGCATAACGCATAACGCATAACGCATAACGCATAACGCATAACGCATAACGCATAACGCATAACGCATAACGCATAACGCATAACGCATAACGCATAACGCATAACGCATTTCGCATAACGCATAACGCATAACGCATAACGCATAACGAATAACGCATATCGCATAACGCATAACGCATAACGCATAACGCATAACGCATAACGCATTACGCATAACGCATAACGCATAACGCATAACGCATAACGCATAACGCATAACGAATAACGCATACCGCATAGCGCATAACGCATAACGCTTAACGATTAACGCATAACGCATAACGCATATCGCATAACGCTTAACGCATTACGCATAACGCATAACGCGTAACGCATAACGCATAACGCATAACGCATAACGCATAACGCATAACGCGTAACGCGTAACGCATAACGCATAACGCATAACGCGTAACGCATAGCTCATAACGCATAACGCATAACGCATAACGCATAACGCATAACGCATAACGCATAACGCGTAACGCATAAAGCATAACGCATAACGCATAACGCATAACGCATAACGAATAACGCATAACGCATAACGCATAACGCATAACGGATAACGCTTGACGCATAACGCATAACGCATAACGGATAACGCATAACGCATAACGCATAACGCATAACGGATAACGCATAACGCATAACGGATAACGCATAACGCATAACGGATAACGCAAGACGCATAACGAATAGCCCATAACGCATAACGCATAACGCATAACGCATAACGCATAACGCATAACGCATAACGCATAACGCATAACGCATAACGCATAACGCATAACGCATAACGCATAACGCATAACGCATAACGCATAACGCATAACGCATAACGCATAACGCATAACGCATAACGCATAACGCATAACGCATAACGCATAACGCATAACGCATAACGCATAACGCATAACGCATAACGCATAACGCATAACGCATAACGCATAACGCATAACGCATAACGCATAACGCATAACGCATAACGCATAACGCATAACGCATAACGCATAACGCATAACGCATAACGCATAACGCATAACGCATAACGAATAACGCATACCGCATAGCGCATAACGCATAACGCATAACGCATAACGCATAACGCATAACGCATAACGCATAACGCATAACGCATAACGCATAACGCATAACGCATAACGCATAACGCATAACGCATAACGCATAACGCATAACGCATAACGCATAACGCATAACGCATAACGCATAACGCATAACGCATAACGCATAACGCATAACGCATAACGCATAACGCATAACGCATAACGCATAACGCATAACGCATAACGCATAACGCATAACGCATAACGCATAACGCATAACGCATAACGCATAACGCATAACGCATAACGCATAACGCATAACGCATAACGCATAACGCATAACGCATAACGCATAACGCATAACGCATAACGCATAACGCATAACGCATAACGCATAACGCATAACGCATAACGCATAACGCATAACGCATAACGCATAACGCATAACGCATAACGCATAACGCATAACGCATAACGCATAACGCATAACGCATAACGCATAACGCATAACGCATAACGCATAACGCATAACGCATAACGCATAACGCATAACGCATAACGCATAACGCATAACGCATAACGCATAACGCATAACGCATAACGCATAACGCATAACGCATAACGCATAACGCATAACGCATAACGCATAACGCATAACGCATAACGCATAACGCATAACGCATAACGCATAAAGCATAGCCCATAACGCATAACGCATAACGCATTTCGCATAACGCATAACGCATAACGCATAACGCATAACGCATAACGCATAACGCATAACGCATAACGCATAACGCATAACGCATAACGCATAACGCATAACGCATAACGCATAACGCATAACGCATAACGCATAACGCATAACGCATAACGCATAACGCATAACGCATAACGCATAACGCATAACGCATAACGCATAACGCATAACGCATAACGCATAACGCATAACGAATAACGCATACCGCATAGCGCATAACGCATAACGCATAACGCATAACGCATAACGCATAACGCATAACGCATAACGCATAACGCATAACGCATAACGCATAACGCATATCACATAACGCATAACGCATAACGCATAACGAATAACGCATATCGCATAACGCATAACGCATAACGCATAACGCATAACGCATAACGCATAACGCATAACGCATAACGCATAACGCATAACGCATAACGCATAACGCATAACGCATAACGCATAACGCATAACGCATAACGCATAACGCATAACGCATAACGCATTACGCATAACGCATAACGCATAACGCATAACGCATAACGCATAACGAATAACGCATACCGCATAGCGAATAACGCATAACGCTTAACGATTAACGCATAACGCATAACGCATATCGCATAACGCTTAACGCATTACGCATAACGCATAACGCGTAACGCATAACGCATAACGCATAACGCATAACGCGTAACGCGTAACGCATAACGCATAACGCATAACGCGTAACGCATAGCTCATAACGCATAACGCATAACGCATAACGCATAACGCGTAACGCATAACGCATAACGCATAACGCATAACGAATAACGCATAACGCATAACGAATAACGCATAACGCATAACGCATAACGCATAACGCATAACGCATAACGCATAACGCATAACGCATAACGCATAACGCATAACGCATAACGCATAACGCATAACGCATAACGCATAACGCATAACGCATAACGCATAACGCATAACGCATAACGCATAACGCATAACGCATAACGCATAACGCATAACGCATAACGAATAACGCATACCGCATAGCGCATAACGCATAACGCATAACGCATAACGCATAACGCATAACGCATAACGCATAACGCATAACGCATAACGCATAACGCATAACGCATATCACATAACGCATAACGCATAACGCATAACGAATAACGCATATCGCATAACGCATAACGCATAACGCATAACGCATAACGCATAACGCATAACGCATAACGCATAACGCATAACGCATAACGCATAACGCATAACGCATAACGCATAACGCATAACGCATAACGCATAACGCATAACGCATAACGCATAACGCATAACGCATAACGCATTACGCATAACGCATAACGCATAACGCATAACGCATAACGAATAACGCATACCGCATAGCGAATAACGCATAACGCTTAACGATTAACGCATAACGCATAACGCATATCGCATAATGCTTAACGCATTACGCATAACGCATAACGCGTAACGCATAACGCATAACGCATAACGCATAACGCATAACGCATAACGCGTAACGCATAGCTCATAACGCATAACGCATAACGCATAACGCATAACGCGTAACGCATAACGCATAACGCATAACGCATAACGAATAACGCATAACGCATAACGAATAACGCATAACGCATAACGCATAACGCATAACGCATAACGCATAACGCATAACGCATAACGCATAACGCATAACGCATAACGCATAACGCATAAAGCATAACGCATAACGCATAACGCATAACGCATAACGCATAACGCACAACGCACAACGCACAACGCACAACGCACAACGCACAACGCAAAACGCACAACGCACAACGCAAAACGCATAACGCATAACGCATAACGCATAACGCATAACGCACAACGCACAACGCACAACGCACAACGCACAACGCACAACACACAACGCACAACGCACAACGCAAAACGCACAACGCACAACGCACAACGCATAACGCATAACGCATAACGCATAACGCACAACGCACAACGCATAACGCATAACGCATAACGCATAACGCATAACGCATAACGCATAACGCATAACGCATAACGCATAACGCATAACGCATAACGCATATCGCATAACGCATAACGCATAACGGATAACGCTTGACGCATAACGCATAACGCATAACGGATAACGCATAACGCATAACGCATAACGCATGACGCATAACGCATAACGCATAACGCATAACGCATAACGCATAACGCATAACGCATAACGCATAACGCATAACGCATAACGCATAACGCATAACGCATAACGCATAACGCATAACGCATAACGCATAACGCATAACGCATAACGCATAACGCATAACGAATAACGCATACCGCATAGCGCATAACGCATAACGCATAACGCATAACGCATAACGCATAACGCATAACGCATAACGCATAACGCATAACGCATAACGCATATCGCATAACGCATAACGCATAACGCATAACGAATAACGCATATCGCATAACGCATAACGCATAACGCATAACGCATAACGCATAACGCATAACGCATAACGCATAACGCATAACGCATAACGAATAACGCATACCGCATAGCGCATAACGCATAACGCATAACGCATAACGCATAACGCATAACGCATAACGCATAACGCATAACGCATAACGCATAACGCATAACGCATATCGCATAACGCATAACGCATAACGCATAACGAATAACGCATATCGCATAACGCATAACGCATAACGCATAACGCATAACGCATAACGCATAACGCATAACGCATAACGCATAACGCATAACGCATAACGAATAACGCATACCGCATAGCGAATAACGCATAACGCTTAACGATTAACGCATAACGCATAACGCATATCGCATAACGCTTAACGCATTACGCATAACGCATAACGCGTAACGCATAACGCATAACGCATAACGCGTAACGCGTAACGCATAACGCATAACGCATAACGCGTAACGCATAGCTCATAACGCATAACGCATAACGCATAACGCGTAACGCATAACGCATAACGCATAACGAATAACGCATAACGCATAACGAATAACGCATAACGCATAACGCATAACGCATAACGCATAACGCATAACGCATAACGCATAACGCATAACGCATAACGCATAACGCATAACGCATAACGCATAACGCATAACGCATAACGCATAACGCATAACGCATAACGCATAACGCATAACGCATAACGCATAACGCATAACGCATAACGCATAACGCATAACGCATAACGCATAACGCATAACGCATAACGCATAACGCATAACGCATAACGCATAACGCATAACGCATAACGCATAACGCATATCGCATAACGCATAACGCATAACGCATAACGCATAACGCATAACGCATAACGCATAACGCATAACGCATAACGCATAACGCATAACGCATAACGCATAAAGCATAGCCCATAACGCATAACGCATAACGCATTTCGCATAACGCATAACGCATAACGCATAACGCATAACGCATAACGCATAACGCATAACGCATAACGCATAACGCATAACGCATAACGCATAACGCATAACGCATAACGCATAACGCATAACGCATAACGCATAACGCATAACGCATAACGCATAACGCATAACGCATAACGCATAACGCATAACGCATAACGCATAACGCATAACGAATAACGCATACCGCATAGCGCATAACGCATAACGCATAACGCATAACGCATAACGCATAACGCATAACGCATAACGCATAACGCATAACGCATAACGCATAACGCATATCACATAACGCATAACGCATAACGCATAACGAATAACGCATATCGCATAACGCATAACGCATAACGCATAACGCATAACGCATAACGCATAACGCATAACGCATAACGCATAACGCATAACGCATAACGCATAACGCATAACGCATAACGCATAACGCATAACGCATAACGCATAACGCATAACGCATAACGCATAACGCATTACGCATAACGCATAACGCATAACGCATAACGCATAACGCATAACGCATAACGAATAACGCATACCGCATAGCGAATAACGCATAACGCTTAACGATTAACGCATAACGCATAACGCATATCGCATAACGCTTAACGCATTACGCATAACGCATAACGCGTAACGCATAACGCATAACGCATAACGCATAACGCGTAACGCGTAACGCATAACGCATAACGCATAACGCGTAACGCATAGCTCATAACGCATAACGCATAACGCATAACGCATAACGCGTAACGCATAACGCATAACGCATAACGCATAACGAATAACGCATAACGCATAACGAATAACGCATAACGCATAACGCATAACGCATAACGCATAACGCATAACGCATAACGCATAACGCATAACGCATAACGCATAACGCATAACGCATAACGCATAACGCATAACGCATAACGCATAACGCATAACGCATAACGCATAACGCATAACGCATAACGCATAACGCATAACGCATAACGCATAACGCATAACGCATAACGCATAACGCATAACGCATAACGCATAACGCATAACGAATAACGCATACCGCATAGCGCATAACGCATAACGCATAACGCATAACGCATAACGCATAACGCATAACGCATAACGCATAACGCATAACGCATAACGCATAACGCATATCACATAACGCATAACGCATAACGCATAACGAATAACGCATATCGCATAACGCATAACGCATAACGCATAACGCATAACGCATAACGCATAACGCATAACGCATAACGCATAACGCATAACGCATAACGCATAACGCATAACGCATAACGCATAACGCATAACGCATAACGCATAACGCATAACGCATAACGCATAACGCATAACGCATTACGCATAACGCATAACGCATAACGCATAACGCATAACGCATAACGAATAACGCATACCGCATAGCGAATAACGCATAACGCTTAACGATTAACGCATAACGCATAACGCATATCGCATAATGCTTAACGCATTACGCATAACGCATAACGCGTAACGCATAACGCATAACGCATAACGCATAACGCGTAACGCGTAACGCATAACGCATAACGCATAACGCGTAACGCATAGCTCATAACGCATAACGCATAACGCATAACGCATAACGCGTAACGCATAACGCATAACGCATAACGCATAACGAATAACGCATAACGCATAACGAATAACGCATAACGCATAACGCATAACGCATAACGCATAACGCATAACGCATAACGCATAACGCATAACGCATAACGCATAACGCATAACGCATAACGCATAACGCATAACGCATAACGCATAACGCATAACGCATAACGCATAACGCATAACGCACAACGCACAACGCACAACGCACAACGCACAACGCACAACGCAAAACGCACAACGCACAACGCAAAACGCATAACGCATAACGCATAACGCATAACGCATAACGCACAACGCACAACGCACAACGCACAACGCACAACGCACAACACACAACGCACAACGCACAACGCAAAACGCACAACGCACAACGCACAACGCATAACGCATAACGCATAACGCATAACGCACAACGCACAACGCATAACGCATAACGCATAACGCATAACGCATAACGCATAACGCATAACGCATAACGCATAACGCATAACGCATAACGCATATCGCATAACGCATAACGCATAACGGATAACGCTTGACGCATAACGCATAACGCATAACGGATAACGCATAACGCATAACGCATAACGCATAACGCATAACGCATAACGCATAACGCATAACGCATAACGCATAACGCATAACGCATAACGCATAACGCATAACGAATAACGCATATCGCATAACGCATAACGCATAACGCATAACGCATAACGCATAACGCATAACGCATAACGCATAACGCATAACGCATAACGAATAACGCATACCGCATAGCGCATAACGCATAACGCATAACGCATAACGCATAACGCATAACGCATAACGCATAACGCATAACGCATAACGCATAACGCATATCGCATAACGCATAACGCATAACGCATAACGAATAACGCATATCGCATAACGCATAACGCATAACGCATAACGCATAACGCATAACGCATAACGCATAACGCATAACGCATAACGCATAACGCATAACGCATAACGAATAACGCATACCGCATAGCGAATAACGCATAACGCTTAACGATTAACGCATAACGCATAACGCATATCGCATAACGCTTAACGCATTACGCATAACGCATAACGCGTAACGCATAACGCATAACGCATAACGCGTAACGCGTAACGCATAACGCATAACGCATAACGCGTAACGCATAGCTCATAACGCATAACGCATAACGCATAACGCATAACGCGTAACGCATAACGCATAACGCATAACGAATAACGCATAACGCATAACGAATAACGCATAACGCATAACGCATAACGCATAACGCATAACGCATAACGCATAACGCATAACGCATAACGCATAACGCATAACGCATAACGCATAACGCATAACGCATAACGCATAACGCATAACGCATAACGCATAACGCATAACGCATAACGCATAACGCATAACGCATAACGCATAACGCATAACGCATAACGCATAACGCATAACGCATAACGCATAACGCATAACGCATAACGCATAACGCATAACGCATAACGCATAACGCACAACGCACAACGCACAACGCACAACGCACAACGCACAACGCACAACGCACAACGCACAACGCACAACGCAAAACGCACAACGCACAACGCACAACGCACAACGCATAACGCATAACGCATAACGCACAACGCACAACGCATAACGCATAACGCATAACGCATAACGCATAACGCATAACGCATAACGCATAACGCATAACGCATAACGCATAACGCATAACGCATATCGCATAACGCATAACGCATAACGGATAACGCTTGACGCATAACGCATAACGCATAACGCATAACGCGTAACGCATAGCTCATAACGCATAACGCATAACGCATAACGCATAACGCGTAACGCATAACGCATAACGCATAACGAATAACGCATAACGCATAACGAATAACGCATAACGCATAACGCATAACGCATAACGCATAACGCATAACGCATAACGCATAACGCATAACGCATAACGCATAACGCATAACGCATAACGCATAACGCATAACGCATAACGCATAACGCATAACGCATAACGCATAACGCATAACGCATAACGCATAACGCATAACGCATAACGCATAACGCATAACGCATAACGCATAACGCATAACGCATAACGCATAACGCATAACGCATAACGCACAACGCACAACGCACAACGCACAACGCACAACGCACAACGCACAACGCACAAGGCACAACGCACAACGCAAAACGCACAACGCACAACGCACAACGCATAACGCATAACGCATAACGCATAACGCACAACGCACAACGCATAACGCATAACGCATAACGCATAACGCATAACGCATAACGCATAACGCATAACGCATAACGCATAACGCATAACGCATATCGCATAACGCATAACGCATAACGGATAACGCTTGACGCATAACGCATAACGCATAACGGATAACGCATAACGCATAACGCATAACGCATAACGGATAACGCATAACGCATAACGGATAACGCAAGACGCATAACGAATAGCCCATAACGCATAACGCATAACGCATAACGCATAACGCATAACGCATAACGCATAACGCATAACGCATAACGCATAACGCATAACGCATAACGCATAACGCATAACGCATAACGCATAACGCATAACGCATAACGCATAACGCATAACGCATAACGCATAACGCATAACGCATAACGCATAACGCATAACGCATAACGCATAACGCATAACGCATAACGCATAACGCATAACGCATAACGCATAACGCATAACGCATAACGCATAACGCATAACGCATAACGCATAACGCATAACGCATAACGCATAACGCATAACGCATAACGCATAACGCATAACGCATAACGCATAACGCATAACGCATAACGCATAACGCATAACGCATAACGCATAACGCATAACGCATAACGCATAACGCATAACGCATAACGCATAACGCATAACGCATAACGCATAACACATAACGCATAACGCATAACGCATAACGCATAACGCATAACGCATAACGCAGTACGCATAACGCATAACGCATAACGCATAACGCATAACGCATAACGCATAACGCATAACGCATAACGCATAACGCATAACGCATAACGCATAGCCCATAACGCATAACGCATAACGCATAACGCATAACGCATAACGCATAACGCATAACGCATAACGCATAACGCATAACGCATAACGCATAACGCATAACGCATAACGCATAACAAATAACGCATAACGCATAACGCATAACGCATAACGCATAACGCATAACGCTTAACGCATAACGCATAACGCATAAAGCATTACGCATAACGGATAACGCATGACGCATAACGCATAACGCATAACGCATAACGCATATCGCATAACGCATAACGCATAACGGATAACGCTTGACGCATAACGCATAACGCATAACGGATAACGCATAACGCATAACGCATAACGCATAACGCATAACGCATAACGCATAACGCATAACGCATAACGCATAACGCATAACGCATAACGCATAACGCATAACGCATAACGCATAACGCATAACGCATAACGCATAACGCATAACGCATAACGCATAACGCATAACGCATAACGCATAACGCATAACGCATAACGCATAACGCATAACGCATAACGCATAACGCATAACGCATAACGCATAACGCATAACGCATAACGCATAACGCATAACGCATAACGCATAACGCATAACGCATAACGCATAACGCATAACGCATAACGCATAACGCATAACGCATAACGCATAACGCATAACGCATAACGCATAACGCATAACGCATAACGCATAACGCATAACGCATAACGCATAACGCATAACGCATAACGCATAACGCATAACGCATAACGCATAACGCATAACGCATAACGCAGAACGCATAACGCATAACGCATAACGCATAACGCATAACGCATAACGCATAACGCATAACGCATAACGCATAACGCATAACGCATAACGCATAGCCCATAACGCATAACGCATAACGCATAACGCATAACGCATAACGCATAACGCATAACGCATAACGCATAACGCATAACGCATAACGCATAACAAATAACGCATAACGCATAACGCATAACGCATAACGCATAACGCTTAACGCATAACGCATAACGCATAAAGCATTACGCATAACGGATAACGCATGACGCATAACGCATAACGCATAACGCATAACGCATATCGCATAACGCATAACGCATAACGGATAACGCTTGACGCATAACGCATAACGCATAACGGATAACGCATAACGCATAACGCATAACGCATAACGCATAACGCATAACGCATAACGCATAACGCATAACGCATAACGCATAACGCATAACGCATAACGCATAACGCATAACGCATAACGCATAACGCATAACGCATAACGCATAACGCATAACGCATAACGCATAACGCATAACGCATAACGAATAACGCATACCGCATAGCGCATAACGCATAACGCATAACGCATAACGCATAACGCATAACGCATAACGCATAACGCATAACGCATAACGCATAACGCATAACGCATAACGCATAACGCATAACGCATAACGCATAACGCATAACGCATAACGCATAACGCATAACGCATAACGCATAACGCATAACGCATAACGCATAACGCATAACGCATAACGCATAACGCATAACGCATAACGCATAACGCATAACGCATAACGCATAACGCATAACGCATAACGCATAACGCATAACGCATAACGCATAACGCATAACGCATAACGCATAACGCATAACGCATAACGCAGAACGCATAACGCATAACGCATAACGCATAACGCATAACGCATAACGCATAACGCATAACGCATAACGCATAACGCATAACGCATAACGCATAGCCCATAACGCATAACGCATAACGCATAACGCATAACGCATAACGCATAACGCATAACGCATAACGCATAACGCATAACGCATAACGCATAACGCATAACGCATAACAAATAACGCATAACGCATAACGCATAACGCATAACGCATAACGCTTAACGCATAACGCATAACGCATAAAGCATTACGCATAACGGATAACGCATGACGCATAACGCATAACGCATAACGCATAACGCATATCGCATAACGCATAACGCATAACGGATAACGCTTGACGCATAACGCATAACGCATAACGGATAACGCATAACGCATAACGCATAACGCATAACGCATAACGCATAACGCATAACGCATAACGCATAACGCATAACGCATAACGCATAACGCATAACGCATAACGCATAACGCATAACGCATAACGCATAACGCATAACGCATAACGCATAACGCATAACGCATAACGCATAACGCATAACGCATAACGAATAACGCATACCGCATAGCGCATAACGCATAACGCATAACGCATAACGCATAACGCATAACGCATAACGCATAACGCATATCGCATAACGCATAACGCATAACGCATAACGAATAACGCATATCGCATAACGCATAACGCATAACGCATAACGCATAACGCATAACGCATAACGCATAACGCACAACGCACAACGCACAACGCACAACGCACAACGCACAACGCACAACGCACAACGCACAACGCACAACGCAAAACGCACAACGCACAACGCACAACGCATAACGCATAACGCATAACGCATAACGCACAACGCACAACGCATAACGCATAACGCATAACGCATAACGCATAACGCATAACGCATAACGCATAACGCATAACGCATAACGCATAACGCATAACGCATAACGCATATCGCATAACGCATAACGCATAACGGATAACGCTTGACGCATAACGCATAACGCATAACGGATAACGCATAACGCATAACGCATAACGCATAACGGATAACGCATAACGCATAACGGATAACGCAAGACGCATAACGAATAGCCCATAACGCATAACGCATAACGCATAACGCATAACGCATAACGCATAACGCATAACGCATAACGCATAACGCATAACGCATAACGCATAACGCATAACACATAACGCATAACGCATAACGCATAACGCATAACGCATAACGCATAACGCATAACGCATAACGCATAACGCATAACGCATAACGCATAACGCATAACGCATAACGCATAACGCATAACGCATAACGCATAACGCATAACGCATAACGCATAACGCATAACGCATAACGCATAACGCATAACGCAGAACGCATAACGCATAACGCATAACGCATAACGCATAACGCATAACGCATAACGCATAACGCATAACGCATAACGCATAACGCATAACGCATAACGCATAACGCATAGCCCATAACGCATAACGCATAACGCATAACGCATAACGCATAACGCATAACGCATAACGCATAACGCATAACGCATAACGCATAACGCATAACGCATAACGCATAACGCATAACGCATAACGCATAACGCGTAACGCATAACGCATAACGCATAACGCATAACGCATAACGCATAACGCATAACGCATAACGCGTAACGCATAACGCATAACGCATAACGCGTAACGCGTAACGCATAACGCATAACGCATAACGCGTAACGCATAGCTCATAACGCATAACGCATAACGCATAACGCATAACGCGTAACGCATAACGCATAACGCATAACGAATAACGCATAACGCATAACGAATAACGCATAACGCATAACGCATAACGCATAACGCATAACGCATAACGCATAACGCATAACGCATAACGCATAACGCATAACGCATAACGCATAACGCATAACGCATAACGCATAACGCATAACGCATAACGCATAACGCATAACGCATAACGCATAACGCATAACGCATAACGCATAACGCACAACGCACAAAGCACAACGCACAACGCACAACGCACAACGCACAACGCACAACGCACAACGCAAAACGCACAACGCACAACGCACAACGCATAACGCATAACGCATAACGCATAACGCACAACGCACAACGCATAACGCATAACGCATAACGCATAACGCATAACGCATAACGCATAACGCATAACGCATAACGCATAACGCATAACGCATATCGCATAACGCATAACGCATAACGGATAACGCTTGACGCATAACGCATAACGCATAACGGATAACGCATAACGCATAACGCATAACGCATAACGGATAACGCATAACGCATAACGCATAACGCATAACGCATAACGCATAACGCATAACGCGTAACGCATAACGCATAACGCATAACGCATAACGCGTGACGCGTAACGCATAACGCATAACGCATAACGCGTAACGCATAGCTCATAACGCATAACGCATAACGCATAACGCATAACGCGTAACGCATAACGCATAACGCATAACGAATAACGCATAACGCATAACGAATAACGCATAACGCATAACGCATAACGCATAACGCATAACGCATAACGCATAACGCATAACGCATAACGCATAACGCATAACGCATAACGCATAACGCATAACGCATAACGCATAACGCATAACGCATAACGCATAACGCATAACGCATAACGCATAACGCATAACGCATAACGCATAACGCACAACGCACAACGCACAACGCACAACGCACAACGCACAACGCACAACGCACAACGCACAACGCAAAACGCACAACGCACAACGCACAACGCATAACGCATAACGCATAACGCATAACGCACAACGCACAACGCATAACGCATAACGCATAACGCATAACGCATAACGCATAACGCATAACGCATAACGCATAACGCATAACGCATAACGCATATCGCATAACGCATAACGCATAACGGATAACGCTTGACGCATAACGCATAACGCATAACGGATAACGCATAACGCATAACGCATAACGCATAACGGATAACGCATAACGCATAACGGATAACGCAAGACGCATAACGAATAGCCCATAACGCATAACGCATAACGCATAACGCATAACGCATAACGCATAACGCATAACGCATAACGCATAACGCATAACGCATAACGCATAACGCATAACGCATAACGCATAACGCATAACGCATAACGCATAACGCAGAACGCATAACGCATAACGCATAACGCATAACGCATAACGCATAACGCATAACGCATAACGCATAACGCATAACGCATAACGCATAACGCATAGCCCATAACGCATAACGCATAACGCATAACGCATAACGCATAACGCATAACGCATAACGCATAACGCATAACGCATAACGCATAACGCATAACGCATAACGCATAACGCATAACGCATAACGCATAACGCATAACGCATAACGCATAACGCATAACGCATAACGCATAACGCATAACGCATAACGCATAACGCATAACGCATAACGCATAACGCATAACGCATAACGCATAACGCATAACGCATAACGCATAACGCATAACGCTTAACGCATAACGCATAACGCATAAAGCATTACGCATAACGGATAACGCATGACGCATAACGAATAACGCATAACGCATAACGCATAACGCATAACGCATAACGCATAACGCATAACGCATAACGCATAACGCATAACGCATAACGCATAACGCATAACGCATAACGCATAACGCATAACGCATAACGCATAACGCATAACGCATAACGCATAACGCATAACGCATAACGCATAACGCATAACGCATAACGCATAACGCATAACGCATAAAGCTTAACGAATAACGCATAACGCATAACGCAGAACGCATAACGCATAACGCATAACGCATAACGCATAACGCATAACGCATAACGCATAACGCATAACGCATTACGCATAACGCATAACGCACAACGCATAACGCATAACGCATAACGCATAACGCATAACGCATAACGCATAACGCATTACGCATAACGCATAACGCATAACTCATAACGCATAACGCATAACGCATCGCGCATAACGCATAACGCATATCGCATAGCGCATGACGCATAACGCTTAACGAATAACGCATAACGCATAACACATTACGCATAACGCATAACGCATAACGCATAACGCATAACGCATAACGCATAACGCATAACGCATAACGCATAACGCATAACGCATAACGCATAACGCACAACGCATAACGCATAACGCATAACGCATAACGCATAACGCATAACGCATAACGCATTACGCATAACGCATAACGCACAACGCATAACGCATAACGCATAACGCATAACGCATAACGCATAACTCATAACGCTTTACGCATAACGCATAACGCATAACTCATAACGCATAACGCATAACGCATCGCGCATAACGCATAACGCATATCGCATAGCGCATGACGCATAACGCTTAACGAATAACGCATAACGCATAACACATTACGCATAACGCATAACACATAACGCATAACGCATAACGCATAACGCATAACGCATAACGCATAACGCATAACGCATAACGCATAACGCATAACGCATAACGCATAACGCATAACGCATAACGCATAACGCATAACGCATAACGCATAACGCATAACGCATAACGCATAACGCATAACGCATAACGCATAACGCATAACGCATAACGCATAACGCATAACGCATAACGCATAACGCATAACGCATAACGCATAACGCATAACGCATAACGCATAACGCATAACGCATAACGCATAACGCATAACGCATAACGCATAACGCATAACGCATAACGCATAACGCATAACGCATAACGCATAACGCATAACGCATAACGCATAGCGCATAACGCATAGCGCATAACGCATAACTCATAACGCATAACGCATAACGCATCGCGCATAACGCATAACGCATATCGCATAGCGCATGACGCATAACGCTTAACGAATAACGCAAAACGCATAACACATTACGCATAACGCATAACGCATAACGCATAACGCATAACGCATAACGCATAACGCATAACGCATAACGCATTACGCATAACGCATAACGCATAACTCATAACGCATAACGCATAACGCATCGCGCATAACGCATAACGCATATCGCATAGCGCATGACGCATAACGCTTAACGAATAACGCATAACGCATAACGCATAACACATTACGCATAACGCATAACCCATAACGCATAACGCATAACGCATAACGCATAACGCATAACGCATAACGCATAACGCATAACGCATAACGCATAACGCATAACGCATAACGCATAACGCATAACGCATAACGCATAACGCATAACGCATAACGCATAACGCATAACGCATAACGCATAACGCATAACGCATAACGCATAACGCATAACGCATAACGCATAGCGCATAACGCATAGCGCATAACGCATAACGCATAACGCATAACGCATAACGCATAACGCATAACGCATAAAGCATAGCCCATAACGCATAACGCATAACGCATTTCGCATAACGCATAACGCATAACGCATAACGCATAACGCATAACGCATAAAGCTTAACGAATAACGCATAACGCATAACGCATAACGCATAACGCATAACGCATAACGCATAACGCATAACGCATAACGCATAACGCATAACGCATAACGCATAACGCATAACGCATAACGCATAACGCATAACGCATAACGCATAACGCATAACGCATAACGCATAACGCATAACGCATAACGCATAACGCATAACGCATAACGCATAACGCATAACGCATAACGCATAACGCATAACGCATAACGCATAACGCATAACGCATAACGCATAACGCATAACGCATAACGCATAACGCATAACGCATAACGCATAACGCATAACGCATAACGCATAACGCATAACGCATAACGCATAACGCATAACGCATAACGCATAACGCATAACGCATAACGCATAACGCATAACGCATAACGCATAACGCATAACGCATAACGCATAACGCATAACGCATAACGCATAACGCATAACGCATAACGCATAACGCATAACGCATAACGCATAACGCATAACGCATAACGCATAACGCATAACGCATAACGCATAACGCATAACGCATAACGCATAACGCATAACGCATAACGCATAACGCATAACGCATAACGCATAACGCATAACGCATAACGCATAACGCATAACGCATAACGCATAACGCATAACGCACAACGCATAACGCATAACGCATAACGCATAACGCATTACGCATAACGCATAACGCACAACGCATAACGCATAACGCATAACGCATAACGCATAACGCATAACGCATTACGCATAACGCATAACGCATAACTCATAACGCATAACGCATAACGCATCGCGCATAACGCATAACGCATATCGCATAGCGCATGACGCATAACGCTTAACGAATAACGCATAACGCATAACACATTACGCATAACGCATAACGCATAACGCATAACGCATAACGCATAACGCATAACGCATAACGCATAACGCATAACGCATAACGCATAACGCATAACGCACAACGCATAACGCATAACGCATAACGCATAACGCATAACGCATAACGCATGACGCATAACGCATAACGCATAACGCATAACGCATAACGCATAACGCATTACGCATAACGCATAACGCATAACTCATAACGCATAACGCATAACGCATCGCGCATAACGCATAACGCATATCGCATAGCGCATGACGCATAACGCTTAACGAATAACGCATAACGCATAACGCATAACACATTACGCATAACGCATAACCCATAACGCATAACGCATAACGCATAACGCATAACGCATAACGCATAACGCATAACGCATAACGCATAACGCATAACGCATAACGCATAACGCATAACGCATAACGCATAACGCATAACGCATAACGCATAACGCATAACGCATAACGCATAACGCATAACGCATAACGCATAACGCATAACGCATAACGCATAACGCATAACGCATAACGCATAACGCATAACGCATAACGCATAACGCATAACGCATAACGCATAACGCATAACGCATAACGCATAACGCATAACGCATAACGCATAACGCATAACGCATAACGCATAACGCATAACGCATAACGCATAACGCATAACGCATAACGCATAACGCATAACGCATAACGCATAACGCATAACGCATAACGCATAACGCATAACGCATAACGCATAACGCATAACGCATAACGCATAACGCATAACGCATAACGCATAACGCATAACGCATAGCGCATAACGCATAGCGCATAACGCATAACGCATAACGCATAACGCATAACGCATAACGCATAACGCATAACGCATAACGCATAACGCATAACGCATAACGCATAACGCATAACGCATAACGCATAACGCATAACGCACAACGCATAACGCATAACGCATAACGCATAACGCATTACGCATAACGCATAACGCACAACGCATAACGCATAACGCATAACGCATAACGCATAACGCATAACGCATTACGCATAACGCATAACGCATAACTCATAACGCATAACGCATAACGCATCGCGCATAACGCATAACGCATATCGCATAGCGCATGACGCATAACGCTTAACGAATAACGCATAACGCATAACACATTACGCATAACGCATAACACATAACGCATAACGCATAACGCATAACGCACAACGCATAACGCATAACGCATAACGCATAACGCATAACGCATAACGCATAACGCATTACGCATAAAGCATAACGCACAACGCATAACGCATAACGCATAACGCATAACGCATAACGCATAACGCATAACGCATTACGCATAACGCATAACGCATAACTCATAACGCATAACGCATAACGCATCGCGCATAACGCATAACGCATATCGCATAGCGCATGACGCATAACGCTTAACGAATAACGCATAACGCATAACACATTACGCATAACGCATAACACATAACGCATAACGCATAACGCATAACGCATAACGCATAACGCACAACGCATAACGCATAACGCATAACGCATAACGCATAACGCATAACGCATTACGCATAACGCATAACGCATAACTCATAACGCATAACGCATAACGCATCGCGCATAACGCATAACGCATATCGCATAGCGCATGACGCATAACGCTTAACGAATAACGCATAACGCATAACACATTACGCATAACGCATAACACATAACGCATAACGCATAACGCATAACGCACAACGCATAACGCATAACGCATAACGCATAACGCATAACGCATAACGCATAACGCATTACGCATAAAGCATAACGCACAACGCATAACGCATAACGCATAACGCATAACGCATAACGCATAACGCATAACGCATAACGCATAACGCATAACGCATAACGCATAACTCATAACGCATAACGCATAACGCATCGCGCATAACGCATAACGCATATCGCATAGCGCATGACGCATAACGCTTAACGAATAACGCATAACGCATAACACATTACGCATAACGCATAACACATAACGCATAACGCATAACGCATAACGCATAACGCATAACGCATAACGCATAACGCATAACGCATAACGCATAACGCATAACGCATAACGCATAACGCATAACGCATAAAGCATAGCCCATAACGCATAACGCATAACGCATTTCGCATAACGCATAACGCATAACGCATAACGCATAACGCATAACGCATAACGCATAAAGCTTAACGAATAACGCATAACGCATAACGCATAACGCATAACGCATAACGCATAACGCATAACGCATAACGCATAACGCATAACGCATAACGCATAACGCATAACGCATAACGCATAACGCATAACGCATAACGCATAACGCATAACGCATAACGCATAACGCATAACGCATAACGCATAACGCATAACGCATAACGCATAACGCATAACGCATAACGCATAACGCATAACGCATAACGCATAACGCATAACGCATAACGCATAACGCATAACGCATAACGCATAACGCATAACGCATAACGCATAACGCATAACGCATAACGCATAACGCATAACGCATAACGCATAACGCATAACGCATAACGCATAACGCATAACGCATAACGCATAACGCATAACGCATAACGCATAACGCATAACGCATAACGCATAACGCATAACGCATAACGCATAACGCATAACGCATAACGCATAACGCATAACGCATAACGCATAACGCATAACGCATAACGCATAACGCATAACGCATAACGCATAACGCATAACGCATAACGCATAACGCATAACGCATAACGCATAACGCATAACGCATAACGCATAACGCACAACGCATAACGCATAACGCATAACGCATAACGCATTACGCATAACGCATAACGCACAACGCATAACGCATAACGCATAACGCATAACGCATTACGCATAACGCATAACGCATAACTCATAACGCATAACGCATAACGCATCGCGCATAACGCATAACGCATATCGCATAGCGCATGACGCATAACGCTTAACGAATAACGCATAACGCATAACACATTACGCATAACGCATAACGCATAACGCATAACGCATAACGCATAACGCATAACGCATAACGCATAACGCATAACGCATAACGCATAACGCATAACGCATAACGCATAACGCACAACGCATAACGCATAACGCATAACGCATAACGCATAACGCATAACGCATGACGCATAACGCATAACGCATAACGCATAACGCATAACGCATAACGCATTACGCATAACGCATAACGCATAACTCATAACGCATAACGCATAACGCATCGCGCATAACGCATAACGCATATCGCATAGCGCATGACGCATAACGCTTAACGAATAACGCATAACGCATAACGCATAACACATTACGCATAACGCATAACCCATAACGCATAACGCATAACGCATAACGCATAACGCATAACGCATAACGCATAACGCATAACGCATAACGCATAACGCATAACGCATAACGCATAACGCATAACGCATAACGCATAACGCATAACGCATAACGCATAACGCATAACGCATAACGCATAACGCATAACGCATAACGCATAACGCATAACGCATAACGCATAACGCATAACGCATAACGCATAACGCATAACGCATAACGCATAACGCATTACGCATAACGCATAACGCATAACGCATAACGCATAACGCATAACGCAAAACGCATAACGCATAACGCATAACGCATAACGCATAACGCATAACGCATAACGCATAACGCATAACGCATAACGCATAACGCATAACGCATAACGCATAACGCATAACGCATAACGCATAACGCACAACGCATAACGCATAACGCATGACGCATAACGCATAACGCATAACGCATAACGCATAACGCATAACGCATTACGCATAACGCATAACGCATAACTCATAACGCATAACGCATAACGCATCGCGCATAACGCATAACGCATATCGCATAGCGCATGACGCATAACGCTTAACGAATAACGCATAACGCATAACGCATAACACATTACGCATAACGCATAACGCATAACGCATAACGCATAACGCATAACGCATAACGCATAACGCATAACGCATAACGCATAACGCATAACGCATAACGCATAACGCATAACGCATAACGCATAACGCATAACGCATAACGCATAACGCATAACGCATAACGCATAACGCATAACGCATAACGCATAACGCATAACGCATAACGCATAACGCATAACGCATAACGCATAACGCATAACGCATAACGCATAACGCATAACGCATAACGCATAACGCATAACGCATAACGCATAACGCATAGCGCATAACGCATAACGCATAACGCATAACGCATAACGCATAACGCATAACGCATAACGCATAACGCATAACGCATAACGCATAACGCACAACGCATAACGCATAACGCATAACGCATAACGCATTACGCATAACGCATAACGCACAACGCATAACGCATAACGCATAACGCATAACGCATAACGCATAACGCATTACGCATAACGCATAACGCATAACTCATAACGCATAACGCATAACGCATCGCGCATAACGCATAACGCATATCGCATAGCGCATGACGCATAACGCTTAACGAATAACGCATAACGCATAACACATTACGCATAACGCATAACACATAACGCATAACGCATAACGCATAACGCATAACGCATAACGCATAACGCATAACGCATAACGCATAACGCATAACGCATAACGCATAACGCATAACGCATAACGCATAACGCATAACGCATAACGCATAACGCATAACGCATAACGCATAACGCATAACGCATAACGCATAACGCATAACGCATAACGCATAACGCATAACGCATAACGCATAACGCATAACGCATAACGCATAACGCATAACGCATAACGCATAACGCATAACGCATAACGCATAACGCATAACGCACAACGCATAACGCATAACGCATAACGCATAACGCATAACGCATAACGCATAACGCATAACGCATAACGCATAACGCATAACGCATAACGCATAACGCATAACGCATAACGCATAACGCATAACGCATAACGCATAACGCATAACGCATAACGCATAACGCATAACGCATAACGCATAACGCATAACGCATAACGCATAACGCATAACGCATATCGCATAGCGCATGACGCATAACGCTTAACGAATAACGCATAACGCATAACGCATAACACATTACGCATAACGCATAACCCATAACGCATAACGCATAACGCATAACGCATAACGCATAACGCATAACGCATAACGCATAACGCATAACGCATAACGCATAACGCATAACGCATAACGCAAAACGCATAACGCATAAAGCATAGCCCATAACGCATAACGCATAACGCATAACGCATAACGCATAACGCATAACGCATAACGCATAACGCATAACGCATAACGCATAACGCATAACTCATAACGCATAACGCATAACGCATAACGCATAACGCATAACGCATAACGCATAACGCATAACGCATAACGCATAACGCATAACGCATAACGCATAACGCATAACGCATAACGCATAACGCATAACGCATATCGCATAACGCATAACGCATAACGCATAACGCATAACGCATAACGCATAACGCATAACGCATAACGCATAACGCATAACGCATAACGCATAACGCATAACGCATAACGCATAACGCATAACGCATAACGCATAACGCATAACGCATAACGCATAACGCATAACGCATAACGCATAACGCATAACGCATAACGCATAACGCATAACGCATAACGCATTACGCATAACGCATAACGCATAACTCATAACGCATAACGCATAACGCATCGCGCATAACGCATAACGCATATCGCATAGCGCATGACGCATAACGCTTAACGAATAACGCATAACGCATAAAGCATAGCCCATAACGCATAACGCATAACGCATTTCGCATAACGCATAACGCATAACGCATAACGCATAACGCATAACGCATAACGCATAAAGCTTAACGAATAACGCATAACGCATAACGCATAACGCATAACGCATAACGCATAACGCATAACGCATAACGCATAACGCATAACGCATAACGCATAACGCATAACGCATAACGCATAACGCATAACGCATAACGCATAACGCATAACGCATAACGCATAACGCATAACGCATAACGCATAACGCATAACGCATAACGCATAACGCATAACGCATAACGCATAACGCATAACGCATAACGCATAACGCATAACGCATAACGCATAACGCATAACGCATAACGCATAACGCATAACGCATAGCGCATAACGCATAGCGCATAACGCATAACGCATAACGCATAACGCATAACGCATAACGCATAACGCATAACGCATAACGCATAACGCATAACGCATAACGCATAACGCATAACGCATAACGCATAACGCATAACGCATAACGCATAACGCATAACGCATAACGCATAACGCATAACGCATAACGCATAACGCATAACGCATAACGCATATCGCATAGCGCATGACGCATAACGCTTAACGAATAACGCATAACGCATAACGCATAACACATTACGCATAACGCATAACGCATAACGCATAACGCATAACGCATAACGCATAACGCATAACGCATAACGCATAACGCATAACGCATAACGCATAACGCATAACGCATAACGCATAACGCATAACGCATAACGCATAACGCATAACGCATAACGCATAACGCATAACGCATAACGCATAACGCATAACGCATAACGCATAACGCATAACGCATAACGCATAACGCATAACGCATAACGCATAACGCACAACGCATAACGCATAACGCATTACGCATAACGCATAACGCACAACGCATAACGCATAACGCATAACGCATAACGCATAACGCATAACGCATTACGCATAACGCATAACGCATAACTCATAACGCATAACGCATAACGCATCGCGCATAACGCATAACGCATATCGCATAGCGCATGACGCATAACGCTTAACGAATAACGCATAACGCATAACACATTACGCATAACGCATAACGCATAACGCATAACGCATAACGCATAACGCATAACGCATTACGCATAACGCATAACGCATAACTCATAACGCATAACGCATAACGCATCGCGCATAACGCATAACGCATATCGCATAGCGCATGACGCATAACGCTTAACGAATAACGCATAACGCATAACGCATAACACATTACGCATAACGCATAACGCATAACGCATAACGCATAACGCATAACGCATAACGCATAACGCATAACGCATAACGCATAACGCATAACGCATAACGCATAACGCATAACGCATAACGCATAACGCATAACGCATAACGCATAACGCATAACGCATAACGCATAACGCATAACGCATAACGCATAACGCATAACGCATAACGCATAACGCATAACGCATAACGCATAACGCATAACGCATAACGCATAACGCATAACGCATAACGCATAACGCATAACGCATAACGCATAACGCATAACGCATAACGCATAACGCATAACGCATAACGCATAACGCATAACGCATAACGCATAACGCATAACGCATAACGCATAACGCATAACGCATAACGCACAACGCATAACGCATAACGCATAACGCATAACGCATTACGCATAACGCATAACGCACAACGCATAACGCATAACGCATAACGCATAACGCATAACGCATAACGCATTACGCATAACGCATAACGCATAACTCATAACGCATAACGCATAACGCATCGCGCATAACGCATAACGCATATCGCATAGCGCATGACGCATAACGCTTAACGAATAACGCATAACGCATAACACATTACGCATAACGCATAACACATAACGCATAACGCATAACGCATAACGCATTACGCATAACGCATAACGCACAACGCATAACGCATAACGCATAACGCATAACGCATAACGCATAACGCATTACGCATAACGCATAACGCATAACTCATAACGCATAACGCATAACGCATCGCGCATAACGCATAACGCATATCGCATAGCGCATGACGCATAACGCTTAACGAATAACGCATAACGCATAACACATTACGCATAACGCATAACACATAACGCATAACGCATAACGCATAACGCACAACGCATAACGCATAACGCATAACGCATAACGCATAACGCATAACGCATAACGCATTACGCATAAAGCATAACGCACAACGCATAACGCATAACGCATAACGCATAACGCATAACGCATAACGCATAACGCATTACGCATAACGCATAACGCATAGCGCATAACGCATAGCGCATAACGCATAACGCATAACGCATAACGCATAACGCATAACGCATAACGCATAACGCATAACGCATAACGCATAACGCATAACGCATAACGCATAACGCATAACGCATAACGCATAACGCACAACGCATAACGCATAACGCATAACGCATAACGCATTACGCATAACGCATAACGCACAACGCATAACGCATAACGCATAACGCATAACGCATAACGCATAACGCATTACGCATAACGCATAACGCATAACTCATAACGCATAACGCATAACGCATCGCGCATAACGCATAACGCATATCGCATAGCGCATGACGCATAACGCTTAACGAATAACGCATAACGCATAACACATTACGCATAACGCATAACACATAACGCATAACGCATAACGCATAACGCACAACGCATAACGCATAACGCATAACGCATAACGCATAACGCATAACGCATAACGCATTACGCATAAAGCATAACGCACAACGCATAACGCATAACGCATAACGCATAACGCATAACGCATAACGCATAACGCATTACGCATAACGCATAACGCATAACTCATAACGCATAACGCATAACGCATCGCGCATAACGCATAACGCATATCGCATAGCGCATGACGCATAACGCTTAACGAATAACGCATAACGCATAACACATTACGCATAACGCATAACACATAACGCATAACGCATAACGCATAACGCACAACGCATAACGCATAACGCATAACGCATAACGCATAACGCATAACGCATAACGCATTACGCATAAAGCATAACGCACAACGCATAACGCATAACGCATAACGCATAACGCATAACGCATAACGCATAACGCATTACGCATAACGCATAACGCATAACTCATAACGCATAACGCATAACGCATCGCGCATAACGCATAACGCATATCGCATAGCGCATGACGCATAACGCTTAACGAATAACGCATAACGCATAACACATTACGCATAACGCATAACACATAACGCATAACGCATAACGCATAACGCATAACGCATAACGCACAACGCATAACGCATAACGCATAACGCATAACGCATAACGCATAACGCATTACGCATAACGCATAACGCATAACTCATAACGCATAACGCATAACGCATCGCGCATAACGCATAACGCATATCGCATAGCGCATGACGCATAACGCTTAACGAATAACGCATAACGCATAACACATTACGCATAACGCATAACACATAACGCATAACGCATAACGCATAACGCACAACGCATAACGCATAACGCATAACGCATAACGCATAACGCATAACGCATAACGCATTACGCATAAAGCATAACGCACAACGCATAACGCATAACGCATAACGCATAACGCATAACGCATAACGCATAACGCATAACGCATTACGCATAACGCATAACGCATAACTCATAACGCATAACGCATAACGCATCGCGCATAACGCATAACGCATATCGCATAGCGCATGACGCATAACGCTTAACGAATAACGCATAACGCATAACACATTACGCATAACGCATAACACATAACGCATAACGCATAACGCATAACGCATAACGCATAACGCATAACGCATAACGCATAACGCATAACGCATAACGCATAACGCATAACGCATAACGCATAACGCATAACGCATAAAGCATAGCCCATAACGCATAACGCATAACGCATTTCGCATAACGCATAACGCATAACGCATAACGCATAACGCATAACGCATAACGCATAAAGCTTAACGAATAACGCATAACGCATAACGCATAACGCATAACGCATAACGCATAACGCATAACGCATAACGCATAACGCATAACGCATAACGCATAACGCATAACGCATAACGCATAACGCATAACGCATAACGCATAACGCATAACGCATAACGCATAACGCATAACGCATAACGCATAACGCATAACGCATAACGCATAACGCATAACGCATAACGCATAACGCATAACGCATAACGCATAACGCATAACGCATAACGCATAACGCATAACGCATAACGCATAACGCATAACGCATAACGCATAACGCATAACGCATAACGCATAACGCATAACGCATAACGCATAACGCATAACGCATAACGCATAACGCATAACGCATAACGCATAACGCATAACGCATAACGCATAACGCATAACGCATAACGCATAACGCATAACGCATAACGCATAACGCATAACGCATAACGCATAACGCATAACGCATAACGCATAACGCATAACGCATAACGCATAACGCATAACGCATAACGCATAACGCATAACGCATAACGCATAACGCATAACGCATAACGCATAACGCATAACGCATAACGCATAACGCATAACGCATAACGCACAACGCATAACGCATAACGCATAACGCATAACGCATTACGCATAACGCATAACGCACAACGCATAACGCATAACGCATAACGCATAACGCATTACGCATAACGCATAACGCATAACTCATAACGCATAACGCATAACGCATCGCGCATAACGCATAACGCATATCGCATAGCGCATGACGCATAACGCTTAACGAATAACGCATAACGCATAACACATTACGCATAACGCATAACGCATAACGCATAACGCATAACGCATAACGCATAACGCATAACGCATAACGCATAACGCATAACGCATAACGCATAACGCATAACGCATAACGCACAACGCATAACGCATAACGCATAACGCATAACGCATAACGCATGACGCATAACGCATAACGCATAACGCATAACGCATAACGCATAACGCATTACGCATAACGCATAACGCATAACTCATAACGCATAACGCATAACGCATCGCGCATAACGCATAACGCATATCGCATAGCGCATGACGCATAACGCTTAACGAATAACGCATAACGCATAACGCATAACACATTACGCATAACGCATAACCCATAACGCATAACGCATAACGCATAACGCATAACGCATAACGCATAACGCATAACGCATAACGCATAACGCATAACGCATAACGCATAACGCATAACGCATAACGCATAACGCATAACGCATAACGCATAACGCATAACGCATAACGCATAACGCATAACGCATAACGCATAACGCATAACGCATAACGCATAACGCATAACGCATAACGCATAACGCATAACGCATAACGCATAACGCATAACGCATTACGCATAACGCATAACGCATAACGCATAACGCATAACGCATAACGCAAAACGCATAACGCATAACGCATAACGCATAACGCATAACGCATAACGCATAACGCATAACGCATAACGCATAACGCATAACGCATAACGCATAACGCATAACGCATAACGCATAACGCATAACGCACAACGCATAACGCATAACGCATGACGCATAACGCATAACGCATAACGCATAACGCATAACGCATAACGCATAACGCATTACGCATAACGCATAACGCATAACTCATAACGCATAACGCATAACGCATCGCGCATAACGCATAACGCATATCGCATAGCGCATGACGCATAACGCTTAACGAATAACGCATAACGCATAACGCATAACACATTACGCATAACGCATAACGCATAACGCATAACGCATAACGCATAACGCATAACGCATAACGCATAACGCATAACGCATAACGCATAACGCATAACGCATAACGCATAACGCATAACGCATAACGCATAACGCATAACGCATAACGCATAACGCATAACGCATAACGCATAACGCATAACGCATAACGCATAACGCATAACGCATAACGCATAACGCATAACGCATAACGCATAACGCATAACGCATAACGCATAACGCATAACGCATAACGCATAACGCATAACGCATAACGCATAGCGCATAACGCATAACGCATAACGCATAACGCATAACGCATAACGCATAACGCATAACGCATAACGCATAACGCATAACGCATAACGCACAACGCATAACGCATAACGCATAACGCATAACGCATTACGCATAACGCATAACGCACAACGCATAACGCATAACGCATAACGCATAACGCATAACGCATAACGCATTACGCATAACGCATAACGCATAACTCATAACGCATAACGCATAACGCATCGCGCATAACGCATAACGCATATCGCATAGCGCATGACGCATAACGCTTAACGAATAACGCATAACGCATAACACATTACGCATAACGCATAACACATAACGCATAACGCATAACGCATAACGCATTACGCATAACGCATAACGCACAACGCATAACGCATAACGCATAACGCATAACGCATAACGCATAACGCATTACGCATAACGCATAACGCATAACTCATAACGCATAACGCATAACGCATCGCGCATAACGCATAACGCATATCGCATAGCGCATGACGCATAACGCTTAACGAATAACGCATAACGCATAACACATTACGCATAACGCATAACACATAACGCATAACGCATAACGCATAACGCACAACGCATAACGCATAACGCATAACGCATAACGCATAACGCATAACGCATAACGCATTACGCATAAAGCATAACGCACAACGCATAACGCATAACGCATAACGCATAACGCATAACGCATAACGCATAACGCATTACGCATAACGCATAACGCATAACTCATAACGCATAACGCATAACGCATCGCGCATAACGCATAACGCATATCGCATAGCGCATGACGCATAACGCTTAACGAATAACGCATAACGCATAACACATTACGCATAACGCATAACACATAACGCATAACGCATAACGCATAACGCATAACGCATAACGCATAACGCATAACGCATAACGCATAACGCATAACGCATAACGCATAACGCATAACGCATAACGCATAACGCATAACGCATAACGCATAACGCATAACGCATAACGCATAACGCATAACGCATAACGCATAACGCATAACGCATAACGCATAACGCATAACGCATAACGCATAACGCATAACGCATAACGCATAACGCATAACGCATAACGCATAACGCATAACGCATAACGCATAACGCATAACGCACAACGCATAACGCATAACGCATAACGCATAACGCATAACGCATAACGCATAACGCATAACGCATAACGCATAACGCATAACGCATAACGCATAACGCATAACGCATAACGCATAACGCATAACGCATAACGCATAACGCATAACGCATAACGCATAACGCATAACGCATAACGCATAACGCATAACGCATAACGCATAACGCATATCGCATAGCGCATGACGCATAACGCTTAACGAATAACGCATAACGCATAACGCATAACACATTACGCATAACGCATAACCCATAACGCATAACGCATAACGCATAACGCATAACGCATAACGCATAACGCATAACGCATAACGCATAACGCATAACGCATAACGCATAACGCATAACGCATAACGCATAACGCAAAACGCATAACGCATAAAGCATAGCCCATAACGCATAACGCATAACGCATAACGCATAACGCATAACGCATAACGCATAACGCATAACGCATAACGCATAACGCATAACGCATAACGCATAACTCATAACGCATAACGCATAACGCATAACGCATAACGCATAACGCATAACGCATAACGCATAACGCATAACGCATAACGCATAACGCATAACGCATAACGCATAACGCATAACGCATAACGCATAACGCATATCGCATAACGCATAACGCATAACGCATAACGCATAACGCATAACGCATAACGCATAACGCATAACGCATAACGCATAACGCATAACGCATAACGCATAACGCATAACGCATAACGCATAACGCATAACGCATAACGCATAACGCATAACGCATAACGCATAACGCATAACGCATAACGCATAACGCATAACGCATAACGCATAACGCATAACGCATAACGCATTACGCATAACGCATAACGCATAACTCATAACGCATAACGCATAACGCATCGCGCATAACGCATAACGCATATCGCATAGCGCATGACGCATAACGCTTAACGAATAACGCATAACGCATAAAGCATAGCCCATAACGCATAACGCATAACGCATTTCGCATAACGCATAACGCATAACGCATAACGCATAACGCATAACGCATAACGCATAAAGCTTAACGAATAACGCATAACGCATAACGCATAACGCATAACGCATAACGCATAACGCATAACGCATAACGCATAACGCATTTCGCATAACGCATAACGCATAACGCATAACGCATAACGCATAACGCATAACGCATAAAGCTTAACGAATAACGCATAACGCATAACGCATAACGCATAACGCATAACGCATAACGCATAACGCATAACGCATAACGCATAACGCATAACGCATAACGCATAACGCATAACGCATAACGCATAACGCATAACGCATAACGCATAACGCATAACGCATAACGCATAACGCATAACGCATAACGCATAACGCATAACGCATAACGCATAACGCATAACGCATAACGCATAACGCATAACGCATAACGCATAACGCATAACGCATAACGCATAACGCATAACGCATAACGCATAACGCATAACGCATAACGCATAACGCATAACGCATAACGCATAACGCATAACGCATAACGCATAACGCATAACGCATAACGCATAACGCATAACGCATAACGCATAACGCATAACGCATAACGCATAACGCATAACGCATAACGCATAACGCATATCGCATAGCGCATGACGCATAACGCTTAACGAATAACGCATAACGCATAACGCATAACACATTACGCATAACGCATAACGCATAACGCATAACGCATAACGCATAACGCATAACGCATAACGCATAACGCATAACGCATAACGCATAACGCATAACGCATAACGCATAACGCATAACGCATAACGCATAACGCATAACGCATAACGCATAACGCATAACGCATAACGCATAACGCATAACGCATAACGCATAACGCATAACGCATAACGCATAACGCATAACGCATAACGCATAACGCATAACGCACAACGCATAACGCATAACGCATTACGCATAACGCATAACGCACAACGCATAACGCATAACGCATAACGCATAACGCATAACGCATAACGCATTACGCATAACGCATAACGCATAACTCATAACGCATAACGCATAACGCATCGCGCATAACGCATAACGCATATCGCATAGCGCATGACGCATAACGCTTAACGAATAACGCATAACGCATAACACATTACGCATAACGCATAACGCATAACGCATAACGCATAACGCATAACGCATAACGCATTACGCATAACGCATAACGCATAACTCATAACGCATAACGCATAACGCATCGCGCATAACGCATAACGCATATCGCATAGCGCATGACGCATAACGCTTAACGAATAACGCATAACGCATAACGCATAACACATTACGCATAACGCATAACGCATAACGCATAACGCATAACGCATAACGCATAACGCATAACGCATAACGCATAACGCATAACGCATAACGCATAACGCATAACGCATAACGCATAACGCATAACGCATAACGCATAACGCATAACGCATAACGCATAACGCATAACGCATAACGCATAACGCATAACGCATAACGCATAACGCATAACGCATAACGCATAACGCATAACGCATAACGCATAACGCATAACGCATAACGCATAACGCATAACGCATAACGCATAACGCATAACGCATAACGCATAACGCATAACGCATAACGCATAACGCATAACGCATAACGCATAACGCATAACGCATAACGCATAACGCATAACGCATAACGCACAACGCATAACGCATAACGCATAACGCATAACGCATTACGCATAACGCATAACGCACAACGCATAACGCATAACGCATAACGCATAACGCATAACGCATAACGCATTACGCATAACGCATAACGCATAACTCATAACGCATAACGCATAACGCATCGCGCATAACGCATAACGCATATCGCATAGCGCATGACGCATAACGCTTAACGAATAACGCATAACGCATAACACATTACGCATAACGCATAACACATAACGCATAACGCATAACGCATAACGCATTACGCATAACGCATAACGCACAACGCATAACGCATAACGCATAACGCATAACGCATAACGCATAACGCATTACGCATAACGCATAACGCATAACTCATAACGCATAACGCATAACGCATCGCGCATAACGCATAACGCATATCGCATAGCGCATGACGCATAACGCTTAACGAATAACGCATAACGCATAACACATTACGCATAACGCATAACACATAACGCATAACGCATAACGCATAACGCACAACGCATAACGCATAACGCATAACGCATAACGCATAACGCATAACGCATAACGCATTACGCATAAAGCATAACGCACAACGCATAACGCATAACGCATAACGCATAACGCATAACGCATAACGCATAACGCATTACGCATAACGCATAACGCATAACTCATAACGCATAACGCATAACGCATCGCGCATAACGCATAACGCATATCGCATAGCGCATGACGCATAACGCTTAACGAATAACGCATAACGCATAACACATTACGCATAACGCATAACACATAACGCATAACGCATAACGCATAACGCATAACGCATAACGCATAACGCATAACGCATAACGCATAACGCATAACGCATAACGCATAACGCATAACGCATAACGCATAACGCATAACGCATAACGCATAACGCATAACGCATAACGCATAACGCATAACGCATAACGCATAACGCATAACGCATAACGCATAACGCATAACGCATAACGCATAACGCATAACGCATAACGCATAACGCACAACGCATAACGCATAACGCATAACGCATAACGCATTACGCATAACGCATAACGCACAACGCATAACGCATAACGCATAACGCATAACGCATAACGCATAACGCATTACGCATAACGCATAACGCATAACTCATAACGCATAACGCATAACGCATCGCGCATAACGCATAACGCATATCGCATAGCGCATGACGCATAACGCTTAACGAATAACGCATAACGCATAACACATTACGCATAACGCATAACACATAACGCATAACGCATAACGCATAACGCACAACGCATAACGCATAACGCATAACGCATAACGCATAACGCATAACGCATAACGCATTACGCATAAAGCATAACGCACAACGCATAACGCATAACGCATAACGCATAACGCATAACGCATAACGCATAACGCATTACGCATAACGCATAACGCATAACTCATAACGCATAACGCATAACGCATCGCGCATAACGCATAACGCATATCGCATAGCGCATGACGCATAACGCTTAACGAATAACGCATAACGCATAACACATTACGCATAACGCATAACACATAACGCATAACGCATAACGCATAACGCATAACGCATAACGCATAACGCATAACGCATAACGCATAACGCATAACGCATAACGCATAACGCATAACGCATAACGCATAACGCATAACGCATAACGCATAACGCATAACGCATAACGCATAACGCATAACGCATAACGCATAACGCATAACGCATAACGCATAACGCATAACGCATAACGCATAACGCATAACGCATAACGCATAACGCATAACGCATAACGCATAACGCATAACGCATAACGCATAACGCATAACGCATAACGCATAACGCATAACGCATAACGCATAACGCATAAAGCATAGCCCATAACGCATAATGCATAACGCATTTCGCATAACGCATAACGCATAACGCATAACGCATAACGCATAACGCATAACGCATAACGCATAACGCATAACGCATAACGCATAACGCATAACGCATAACGCATAACGCATAACGCATAACGCATAACGCATAACGCATAACGCATAACGCATAACGCATAACGCATATCGCATAACGCATAACGCATAACGCATAACGCATAACGCATAACGCATAACGCATAACGCATAACGCATAACGCATAACGCATAACGCATAACGCATAACGCATAACGCATAACGCATAACGCATAACGCATAACGCATAACGCATAACGCATAACGCATAACGCATAACGCATTACGCATAACGCATAACGCATAACTCATAACGCATAACGCATAACGCATCGCGCATAACGCATAACGCATATCGCATAGCGCATGACGCATAACGCTTAACGAATAACGCATAACGCATAAAGCATAGCCCATAACGCATAACGCATAACGCATTTCGCATAACGCATAACGCATAACGCATAACGCATAACGCATAACGCATAAAGCTTAACGAATAACGCATAACGCATAACGCATAACGCATAACGCATAACGCATAACGCATAACGCATAACGCATAACGCATAACGCATAACGCATAACGCATAACGCATAACGCATAACGCATAACGCATAACGCATAACGCATAACGCATAACGCATAACGCATAACGCATAACGCATAACGCATAACGCATAACGCATAACGCATAACGCATAACGCATAACGCATAACGCATAACGCATAACGCATAACGCATAACGCATAACGCATAACGCATAACGCATAACGCATAACGCATAACGCATAACGCATAACGCATAACGCATAACGCATAACGCATAACGCATAACGCATAACGCATAACGCATAACGCATAACGCATAACGCATAACGCATAACGCATAACGCATAACGCATAACGCATAACGCATAACGCATAACGCATAACGCATAACGCATAACGCATAACGCATAACGCATAACGCATAACGCATAACGCATAACGCATATCGCATAGCGCATGACGCATAACGCTTAACGAATAACGCATAACGCATAACGCATAACACATTACGCATAACGCATAACCCATAACGCATAACGCATAACGCATAACGCATAACGCATAACGCATAACGCATAACGCATAACGCATAACGCATAACGCATTACGCATAAAGCATAACGCACAACGCATAACGCATAACGCATAACGCATAACGCATAACGCATAACGCATAACGCATTACGCATAACGCATAACGCATAACTCATAACGCATAACGCATAACGCATCGCGCATAACGCATAACGCATATCGCATAGCGCATGACGCATAACGCTTAACGAATAACGCATAACGCATAACACATTACGCATAACGCATAACACATAACGCATAACGCATAACGCATAACGCATAACGCATAACGCATAACGCATAACGCATAACGCATAACGCATAACGCATAACGCATAACGCATAACGCATAACGCATAACGCATAACGCATAACGCATAACGCATAACGCATAACGCATAACGCATAACGCATAACGCATAACGCATAACGCATAACGCATAACGCATAACGCATAACGCATAACGCATAACGCATAACGCATAACGCATAACGCATAACGCATAACGCATAACGCATAACGCATAACGCATAACGCATAACGCATAACGCATAACGCATAACGCATAACGCATAACGCATAACGCATAACGCATAAAGCATAGCCCATAACGCATAATGCATAACGCATTTCGCATAACGCATAACGCATAACGCATAACGCATAACGCATAACGCATAACGCATAACGCATAACGCATAACGCATAACGCATAACGCATAACGCATAACGCATAACGCATAACGCATAACGCATAACGCATAACGCATAACGCATAACGCATAACGCATAACGCATATCGCATAACGCATAACGCATAACGCATAACGCATAACGCATAACGCATAACGCATAACGCATAACGCATAACGCATAACGCATAACGCATAACGCATAACGCATAACGCATAACGCATAACGCATAACGCATAACGCATAACGCATAACGCATAACGCATAACGCATAACGCATTACGCATAACGCATAACGCATAACTCATAACGCATAACGCATAACGCATCGCGCATAACGCATAACGCATATCGCATAGCGCATGACGCATAACGCTTAACGAATAACGCATAACGCATAAAGCATAGCCCATAACGCATAACGCATAACGCATTTCGCATAACGCATAACGCATAACGCATAACGCATAACGCATAACGCATAAAGCTTAACGAATAACGCATAACGCATAACGCATAACGCATAACGCATAACGCATAACGCATAACGCATAACGCATAACGCATAACGCATAACGCATAACGCATAACGCATAACGCATAACGCATAACGCATAACGCATAACGCATAACGCATAACGCATAACGCATAACGCATAACGCATAACGCATAACGCATAACGCATAACGCATAACGCATAACGCATAACGCATAACGCATAACGCATAACGCATAACGCATAACGCATAACGCATAACGCATAACGCATAACGCATAACGCATAACGCATAACGCATAACGCATAACGCATAACGCATAACGCATAACGCATAACGCATAACGCATAACGCATAACGCATAACGCATAACGCATAACGCATAACGCATAACGCATAACGCATAACGCATAACGCATAACGCATAACGCATAACGCATAACGCATAACGCATAACGCATAACGCATAACGCATAACGCATAACGCATAACGCATAACGCATAACGCATATCGCATAGCGCATGACGCATAACGCTTAACGAATAACGCATAACGCATAACGCATAACACATTACGCATAACGCATAACCCATAACGCATAACGCATAACGCATAACGCATAACGCATAACGCATAACGCATAACGCATAACGCATAACGCATAACGCATAACGCATAACGCATAACGCATAACGCATAACGCATAACGCATAACGCATAACGCATAACGCATAACGCATAACGCATAACGCATAACGCATAACGCATAACGCATAACGCATAACGCATAACGCATAACGCATAACGCATAACGCATAACGCATAACGCATAACGCATAACGCATAACGCATAACGCATAACGCATAACGCATAACGCATAACGCATAACGCATAACGCATAACGCATAACGCATAACGCATAACGCATAACGCATAACGCATAACGCATAACGCATAACGCATAACGCATAACGCATAACGCATAGCGCATAACGCATAGCGCATAACGCATAACGCATAACGCATAACGCATAACGCATAACGCATAACGCATAACGCATAACGCATAAAGCATAGCCCATAACGCATAACGCATAACGCATTTCGCATAACGCATAACGCATAACGCATAACGCATAACGCATAACGCATAACGCATAACGCATAAAGCTTAACGAATAACGCATAACGCATAACGCATAACGCATAACGCATAACGCATAACGCATAACGCATAACGCATAACGCATAACGCATAACGCATAACGCATAACGCATAACGCATAACGCATAACGCATAACGCATAACGCATAACGCATAACGCATAACGCATAACGCATAACGCATAACGCATAACGCATAACGCATAACGCATAACGCATAACGCATAACGCATAACGCATAACGCATAACGCATAACGCATAACGCATAACGCATAACGCATAACGCATAACGCATAACGCATAACGCATAACGCATAACGCATAACGCATAACGCATAACGCATAACGCATAACGCATAACGCATAACGCATAACGCATAACGCATAACGCATAACGCATAACGCATAACGCATAACGCATAACGCATAACGCATAACGCATAACGCATAACGCATAACGCATAACGCATAACGCATAACGCATAACGCATAACGCATAACGCATAACGCATAACGCATAACGCATAACGCATAACGCATAACGCATAACGCATAACGCATAACGCATAACGCATAACGCATAACGCATAACGCATAACGCATAACGCACAACGCATAACGCATAACGCATAACGCATAACGCATTACGCATAACGCATAACGCACAACGCATAACGCATAACGCATAACGCATAACGCATAACGCATAACGCATTACGCATAACGCATAACGCATAACTCATAACGCATAACGCATAACGCATCGCGCATAACGCATAACGCATATCGCATAGCGCATGACGCATAACGCTTAACGAATAACGCATAACGCATAACACATTACGCATAACGCATAACGCATAACGCATAACGCATAACGCATAACGCATAACGCATAACGCATAACGCATAACGCATAACGCATAACGCATAACGCATAACGCATAACGCACAACGCATAACGCATAACGCATAACGCATAACGCATAACGCATAACGCATGACGCATAACGCATAACGCATAACGCATAACGCATAACGCATAACGCATTACGCATAACGCATAACGCATAACTCATAACGCATAACGCATAACGCATCGCGCATAACGCATAACGCATATCGCATAGCGCATGACGCATAACGCTTAACGAATAACGCATAACGCATAACGCATAACACATTACGCATAACGCATAACGCATAACGCATAACGCATAACGCATAACGCATAACGCATAACGCATAACGCATAACGCATAACGCATAACGCATAACGCATAACGCATAACGCATAACGCATAACGCATAACGCATAACGCATAACGCATAACGCATAACGCATAACGCATAACGCATAACGCATAACGCATAACGCATAACGCATAACGCATAACGCATAACGCATAACGCATAACGCATAACGCATAACGCATAACGCATAACGCATAACGCATAACGCATAACGCATAACGCATAACGCATAACGCATAACGCATAACGCATAACGCATAACGCATAACGCATAACGCATAACGCATAACGCATAACGCATAACGCATAACGCATAACGCATAACGCATAACGCATAACGCATAACGCATAACGCATAACGCATAACGCATAACGCATAACGCATAGCGCATAACGCATAGCGCATAACGCATAACGCATAACGCATAACGCATAACGCATAACGCATAACGCATAACGCATAAAGCATAGCCCATAACGCATAACGCATAACGCATTTCGCATAACGCATAACGCATAACGCATAACGCATAACGCATAACGCATAACGCATAAAGCTTAACGAATAACGCATAACGCATAACGCATAACGCATAACGCATAACGCATAACGCATAACGCATAACGCATAACGCATAACGCATAACGCATAACGCATAACGCATAACGCATAACGCATAACGCATAACGCATAACGCATAACGCATAACGCATAACGCATAACGCATAACGCACAACGCATAACGCATAACGCATAACGCATAACGCATTACGCATAACGCATAACGCACAACGCATAACGCATAACGCATAACGCATAACGCATAACGCATAACGCATTACGCATAACGCATAACGCATAACTCATAACGCATAACGCATAACGCATCGCGCATAACGCATAACGCATATCGCATAGCGCATGACGCATAACGCTTAACGAATAACGCATAACGCATAACACATTACGCATAACGCATAACACATAACGCATAACGCATAACGCATAACGCATAACGCATAACGCATAACGCATAACGCATAACGCATAACGCATAACGCATAACGCATAACGCATAACGCATAACGCATAACGCATAACGCATAACGCATAACGCACAACGCATAACGCATAACGCATAACGCATAACGCATAACGCATAACGCATAACGCATTACGCATAACGCATAACGCACAACGCATAACGCATAACGCATAACGCATAACGCATAACGCATAACGCATTACGCATAACGCATAACGCATAACTCATAACGCATAACGCATAACGCATCGCGCATAACGCATAACGCATATCGCATAGCGCATGACGCATAACGCTTAACGAATAACGCATAACGCATAACACATTACGCATAACGCATAACACATAACGCATAACGCATAACGCATAACGCATAACGCATAACGCATAACGCATAACGCATAACGCATAACGCATAACGCATAACGCATAACGCATAACGCATAACGCATAACGCATAACGCATAACGCATAACGCATAACGCATAACGCATAACGCATAACGCATAACGCATAACGCATAACGCATAACGCATAACGCATAACGCATAACGCATAACGCATAACGCATAACGCATAACGCATAACGCATAACGCATAACGCATAACGCATAACGCATAACGCATAACGCATAACGCATAACGCATAACGCATAACGCATAACGCATAACGCATAACGCATAACGCATAACGCATAACGCATAACGCATAACGCATAACGCATAACGCATAAAGCATAGCCCATAACGCATAACGCATAACGCATTTCGCATAACGCATAACGCATAACGCATAACGCATAACGCATAACGCATAACGCATAACGCATAACGCATAACGCATAACGCATAACGCATAACGCATAACGCATAACGCATAACGCATAACGCATAACGCATAACGCATAACGCATAACGCATAACGCATAACGCATAACGCATAACGCATAACGCATAACGCATATCGCATAACGCATAACGCATAACGCATAACGCATAACGCATAACGCATAACGCATAACGCATAACGCATAACGCATAACGCATAACGCATAACGCATAACGCATAACGCATAACGCATAACGCATAACGCATAACGCATAACGCATAACGCATAACGCATAACGCATAACGCATAACGCATAACGCATAACGCATAACGCATAACGCATAACGCATAACGCATAACGCATTACGCATAACGCATAACGCATAACTCATAACGCATAACGCATAACGCATCGCGCATAACGCATAACGCATATCGCATAGCGCATGACGCATAACGCTTAACGAATAACGCATAACGCATAACGCATAACACATTACGCATAACGCATAACCCATAACGCATAACGCATAACGCATAACGCATAACGCATAACGCATAACGCATAACGCATAACGCATAACGCATAACGCATAACGCATAACGCATAACGCATAACGCATAACGCATAACGCATAACGCATAACGCATAACGCATAACGCATAACGCATAACGCATAACGCATAACGCATAACGCATAACGCATAAAGCATAGCCCATAACGCATAACGCATAACGCATTTCGCATAACGCATAACGCATAACGCATAACGCATAACGCATAACGCATAACGCATAACGCATAAAGCTTAACGAATAACGCATAACGCATAACGCATAACGCATAACGCATAACGCATAACGCATAACGCATAACGCATAACGCATAACGCATAACGCATAACGCATAACGCATAACGCATAACGCATAACGCATAACGCATAACGCATAACGCATAACGCATAACGCATAACGCATAACGCATAACGCATAACGCATAACGCATAACGCATAACGCATAACGCATAACGCATAACGCATAACGCATAACGCATAACGCATAACGCATAACGCATAACGCATAACGCATAACGCATAACGCATAACGCATAACGCATAACGCATAACGCATAACGCATAACGCATAACGCATAACGCATAACGCATAACGCATAACGCATAACGCATAACGCATAACGCATAACGCATAACGCATAACGCATAACGCATAACGCATAACGCATAACGCATAACGCATAACGCATAACGCATAACGCATAACGCATAACGCATAACGCATAACGCATAACGCATAAAGCATAGCCCATAACGCATAACGCATAACGCATTTCGCATAACGCATAACGCATAACGCATAACGCATAACGCATAACGCATAACGCATAACGCATAACGCATAACGCATAACGCATAACGCATAACGCATAACGCATAACGCATAACGCATAACGCATAACGCATAACGCATAACGCATAACGCATAACGCATAACGCATAACGCATAACGCATAACGCATAACGCATAACGCATAACGCATAACGCATAACGCATATCGCATAACGCATAACGCATAACGCATAACGCATAACGCATAACGCATAACGCATAACGCATAACGCATAACGCATAACGCATAACGCATAACGCATAACGCATAACGCATAACGCATAACGCATAACGCATAACGCATAACGCATAACGCATAACGCATAACGCATAACGCATAACGCATAACGCATAACGCATAACGCATAACGCATAACGCATTACGCATAACGCATAACGCATAACTCATAACGCATAACGCATAACGCATCGCGCATAACGCATAACGCATATCGCATAGCGCATGACGCATAACGCTTAACGAATAACGCATAACGCATAACGCATAACACATTACGCATAACGCATAACCCATAACGCATAACGCATAACGCATAACGCATAACGCATAACGCATAACGCATAACGCATAACGCATAACGCATAACGCATAACGCATAACGCATAACGCATAACGCATAACGCATAACGCATAACGCATAACGCATAACGCATAACGCATAACACATAACGCATAACGCATAACGCATAACGCATAACGCATAACGCATAACGCATAACGCATAAAGCATAGCCCATAACGCATAACGCATAACGCATTTCGCATAACGCATAACGCATAACGCATAACGCATAACGCATAACGCATAACGCATAACGCATAACGCATAAAGCTTAACGAATAACGCATAACGCATAACGCATAACGCATAACGCATAACGCATAACGCATAACGCATAACGCATAACGCATAACGCATAACGCATAACGCATAACGCATAACGCATAACGCATAACGCATAACGCATAACGCATAACGCATAACGCATAACGCATAACGCATAACGCATAACGCATAACGCATAACGCATAACGCATAACGCATAACGCATAACGCATAACGCATAACGCATAACGCATAACGCATAACGCATAACGCATAACGCATAAAGCATAGCCCATAACGCATAACGCATAACGCATTTCGCATAACGCATAACGCATAACGCATAACGCATAACGCATAACGCATAACGCATAACGCATAACGCATAACGCATAACGCATAACGCATAACGCATAACGCATAACGCATAACGCATAACGCATAACGCATAACGCATAACGCATAACGCATAACGCATAACGCATAACGCATAACGCATAACGCATAACGCATAACGCATAACGCATAACGCATAACGCATATCGCATAACGCATAACGCATAACGCATAACGCATAACGCATAACGCATAACGCATAACGCATAACGCATAACGCATAACGCATAACGCATAACGCATAACGCATAACGCATAACGCATAACGCATAACGCATAACGCATAACGCATAACGCATAACGCATAACGCATAACGCATAACGCATAACGCATAACGCATAACGCATAACGCATAACGCATAACGCATAACGCATTACGCATAACGCATAACGCATAACTCATAACGCATAACGCATAACGCATCGCGCATAACGCATAACGCATATCGCATAGCGCATGACGCATAACGCTTAACGAATAACGCATAACGCATAACGCATAACACATTACGCATAACGCATAACCCATAACGCATAACGCATAACGCATAACGCATAACGCATAACGCATAACGCATAACGCATAACGCATAACGCATAACGCATAACGCATAACGCATAACGCATAACGCATAACGCATAACGCATAACGCATAACGCATAACGCATAACGCATAACGCATAACGCATAACGCATAACACATAACGCATAACGCATAACGCATAACGCATAACGCATAACGCATAACGCATAACGCATAAAGCATAGCCCATAACGCATAACGCATAACGCATTTCGCATAACGCATAACGCATAACGCATAACGCATAACGCATAACGCATAACGCATAACGCATAACGCATAAAGCTTAACGAATAACGCATAACGCATAACGCATAACGCATAACGCATAACGCATAACGCATAACGCATAACGCATAACGCATAACGCATAACGCATAACGCATAACGCATAACGCATAACGCATAACGCATAACGCATAACGCATAACGCATAACGCATAACGCATAACGCATAACGCATAACGCATAACGCATAACGCATAACGCATAACGTATAACGCATAACGCATAACGCATAACGCATAACGCATAACGCATAACGCATAACGCATAACGCATAACGCATAACGCATAACGCATAACGCATAACGCATAACGCATAACGCATAACGCATAACGCATAACGCATAACGCATAACGCATAACGCATAACGCATAACGCATAACGCATAACGCATAACGCATAACGCATAACGCATAACGCATAACGCATAACGCATAACGCATAACGCAGAACGCACAACGCATAACGCATAACGCATAACGCATAACGCATTACGCATAACGCATAACGCACAACGCATAACGCATAACGCATAACGCATAACGCATAACGCATAACGCATTACGCATAACGCATAACGCATAACTCATAACGCATAACGCATAACGCATCGCGCATAACGCATAACGCATATCGCATAGCGCATGACGCATAACGCTTAACGAATAACGCATAACGCATAACACATTACGCATAACGCATAACACATAACGCATAACGCATAACGCATAACGCATAACGCATAACGCATAACGCATAACGCATAACGCATAACGCATAACGCATAACGCATAACGCATAACGCATAACGCACAACGCATAACGCATAACGCATAACGCATAACGCACAACGCATAACGCATAACGCATAACGCATAACGCATAACGCATAACGCATAACGCATAACGCATAACGCATAACGCATAACGCATAACGCATAACGCATAACGCATAACGCATAACGCATAACGCATAACGCATAACGCATAACGCATAACGCATAACGCATAACGCATAACGCATAACGCATAACGCATAACGCATAACGCATAACGCATAACGCATAACGCATAACGCATAACGCATAACGCATAACGCATAAAGCATAGCCCATAACGCATAACGCATAACGCATTTCGCATAACGCATAACGCATAACGCATAACGCATAACGCATAACGCATAACGCATAACGCATAACGCATAACGCATAACGCATAACGCATAACGCATAACGCATAACGCATAACGCATAACGCATAACGCATAACGCATAACGCATAACGCATAACGCATAACGCATAACGCATAACGCATAACGCATAACGCATAACGCATAACGCATAACGCATAACGCATAACGCATAACGCATAACGCATAACGCATAACGCATAACGCATAACGCATAACGCATAACGCATAACGCATAAAGCATAGCCCATAACGCATAACGCATAACGCATTTCGCATAACGCATAACGCATAACGCATAACGCATAACGCATAAAGCATAGCCCATAACGCATAACGCATAACGCATTTCGCATAACGCATAACGCATAACGCATAACGCATAACGCATAACGCATAACGCATAACGCATAAAGCTTAACGAATAACGCATAACGCATAACGCATAACGCATAACGCATAACGCATAACGCATAACGCATAACGCATAACGCATAACGCATAACGCATAACCCATAACGCATAACGCATAACGCATAACGCATAACGCATAACGCATAACGCATAACGCATAACGCATAACGCATAACGCATAACGCATAACGCATAACGCATAACGCATAACGCATAACGCATAACGCATAACGCATAACGCATAACGCATAACGCATAACACATAACGCATAACGCATAACGCATAACGCATAACGCATAACGCATAACGCATAACGCATAAAGCATAGCCCATAACGCATAACGCATAACGCATTTCGCATAACGCATAACGCATAACGCATAACGCATAACGCATAACGCATAACGCATAACGCATAAAGCTTAACGAATAACGCATAACGCATAACGCATAACGCATAACGCATAACGCATAACGCATAACGCATAACGCATAACGCATAACGCATAACGCATAACGCATAACGCATAACGCATAACGCATAACGCATAACGCATAACGCATAACGCATAACGCATAACGCATAACGCATAACGCATAACGCATAACGCATAACGCATAACGCATAACGCATAACGCATAACGCATAACGCATAACGCATAACGCATAACGCATAACGCATAACGCATAACGCATAACGCATAACGCATAAAGCATAGCCCATAACGCATAACGCATAACGCATTTCGCATAACGCATAACGCATAACGCATAACGCATAACGCATAACGCATAACGCATAACGCATAACGCATAACGCATAACGCATAACGCATAACGCATAACGCATAACGCATAACGCATAACGCATAACGCATAACGCATAACGCATAACGCATAACGCATAACGCATAACGCATAACGCATAACGCATAACGCATAACGCATAACGCATAACGCATATCGCATAACGCATAACGCATAACGCATAACGCATAACGCATAACGCATAACGCATAACGCATAACGCATAACGCATAACGCATAACGCATAACGCATAACGCATAACGCATAACGCATAACGCATAACGCATAACGCATAACGCATAACGCATAACGCATAACGCATAACGCATAACGCATAACGCATAACGCATAACGCATAACGCATAACGCATAACGCATAACGCATTACGCATAACGCATAACGCATAACTCATAACGCATAACGCATAACGCATCGCGCATAACGCATAACGCATATCGCATAGCGCATGACGCATAACGCTTAACGAATAACGCATAACGCATAACGCATAACACATTACGCATAACGCATAACCCATAACGCATAACGCATAACGCATAACGCATAACGCATAACGCATAACGCATAACGCATAACGCATAACGCATAACGCATAACGCATAACGCATAACGCATAACGCATAACGCATAACGCATAACGCATAACGCATAACGCATAACGCATAACGCATAACGCATAACGCATAACACATAACGCATAACGCATAACGCATAACGCATAACGCATAACGCATAACGCATAACGCATAAAGCATAGCCCATAACGCATAACGCATAACGCATTTCGCATAACGCATAACGCATAACGCATAACGCATAACGCATAACGCATAACGCATAACGCATAAAGCTTAACGAATAACGCATAACGCATAACGCATAACGCATAACGCATAACGCATAACGCATAACGCATAACGCATAACGCATAACGCATAACGCATAACGCATAACGCATAACGCATAACGCATAACGCATAACGCATAACGCATAACGCATAACGCATAACGCATAACGCATAACGCATAACGCATAACGCATAACGCATAACGCATAACGCATAACGCATAACGTATAACGCATAACGCATAACGCATAACGCATAACGCATAACGCATAACGCATAACGCATAACGCATAACGCATAACGCATAACGCATAACGCATAACGCATAACGCATAACGCATAACGCATAACGCATAACGCATAACGCATAACGCATAACGCATAACGCATAACGCATAACGCATAACGCATAACGCATAACGCATAACGCATAACGCATAACGCATAACGCATAACGCAGAACGCACAACGCATAACGCATAACGCATAACGCATAACGCATTACGCATAACGCATAACGCACAACGCATAACGCATAACGCATAACGCATAACGCATAACGCATAACGCATTACGCATAACGCATAACGCATAACTCATAACGCATAACGCATAACGCATCGCGCATAACGCATAACGCATATCGCATAGCGCATGACGCATAACGCTTAACGAATAACGCATAACGCATAACACATTACGCATAACGCATAACACATAACGCATAACGCATAACGCATAACGCATAACGCATAACGCATAACGCATAACGCATAACGCATAACGCATAACGCATAACGCATAACGCATAACGCATAACGCATAACGCACAACGCATAACGCATAACGCATAACGCATAACGCACAACGCATAACGCATAACGCATAACGCATAACGCATAACGCATAACGCATAACGCATAACGCATAACGCATAACGCATAACGCATAACGCATAACGCATAACGCATAACGCATAACGCATAACGCATAACGCATAACGCATAACGCATAACGCATAACGCATAACGCATAACGCATAACGCATAACGCATAACGCATAACGCATAACGCATAACGCATAACGCATAACGCATAACGCATAACGCATAAAGCATAGCCCATAACGCATAACGCATAACGCATTTCGCATAACGCATAACGCATAACGCATAACGCATAACGCATAACGCATAACGCATAACGCATAACGCATAACGCATAACGCATAACGCATAACGCATAACGCATAACGCATAACGCATAACGCATAACGCATAACGCATAACGCATAACGCATAACGCATAACGCATAACGCATAACGCATAACGCATAACGCATAACGCATAACGCATAACGCATAACGCATAACGCATAAAGCATAGCCCATAACGCATAACGCATAACGCATTTCGCATAACGCATAACGCATAACGCATAACCCATAACGCATAAAGCATAGCCCATAACGCATAACGCATAACGCATTTCGCATAACGCATAACGCATAACGCATAACGCATAACGCATAACGCATAACGCATAACGCATAAAGCTTAACGAATAACGCATAACGCATAACGCATAACGCATAACGCATAACGCATAACGCATAACGCATAACGCATAACGCATAACGCATAACGCATAACGCATAACGCATAACGCATAACGCATAACGCATAACGCATAACGCATAACGCATAACGCATAACGCATAACGCATAACGCATAACGCATAACGCATAACGCATAACGCATAACGCATAACGCATAACGCATAACGCATAACGCATAACGCATAACGCATAACGCATAACGCATAACGCATAACGCATAACGCATAACGCATAACGCATAACGCATAACGCATTACTCATAACGCATAACGCATAACTCATAACGCATAACGCATAACGCATCGCGCATAACGCATAACGCATATCGCATAGCGCATGACGCATAACGCTTAACGAATAACGCATAACGCATAACACATTACGCATAACGCATAACACATAACGCATAACGCATAACGCATAACGCATAACGCATAACGCATAACGCATAACGCATAACGCATAACGCATAACGCATAACGCATAACGCATAACGCATAACGCATAACGCATAACGCATAACGCATAACGCATAACGCATAACGCATAACGCATAACGCATAACGCATAACGCATAACGCATAACGCATAACGCATAACGCATAACGCATAACGCATAACGCATAACGCATAACGCATAACGCATAACGCATAACGCATAACGCACAACGCATAACGCATAACGCATAACGCATAACGCATAACGCATAACGCATAACGCATAACGCATAACGCATAACGCATAACGCACAACGCACAACGCACAACGCATAACGCATAACGCATAACGCATAACGCATAACGCATGACGCATAACGCATAACGCATAACTCATAACGCATAACGCATAACGCATCGCGCTTAACGCATAACGCATAACGCATAACGCATAACCCATAACGCATAACGCATAACGCATAACGCATAACGCATAACGCATAACGCATAACGCATAACGCATAACGCATAACGCATAACGCATAACGCATAACGCATAACGCATAACGCATAACGCATAACGCATAACGCATAACGCATAACGCATAACGCATAACGCATAACGCATAACGCATAACGCATAACGCATAACGCATAACGCATAACGCATAACGCATAACGCATAACGCATAACGCATAACGCATAACGCATAACGCGTAACGCATAACGCATGACGCATAACGCATAACGCATAACGCATAACGCATAACGCATAACTCATAACGCATAACGCATAACGCATCGCGCATAACGCATAACGCATATCGCATAGCGCATGACGCATAACGCTTAACGAATAACGCATAACGCATAACACATTACGCATAACGCATAACACATAACGCATAACGCATAACGCATAACGCATAACGCATAACGCATAACGCATAACGCATAACGCATAACGCATAACGCATAACGCATAACGCATAACGCACAACGCATAACGCATAACGCATAACGCATAACGCATAACGCATTACGCATAACGCATAACGCACAACGCATAACGCATAACGCATAACGCATAACGCATAACGCATAACGCATAACGCATAACGCATAACGCATAACGCATAACGCATAACGCATAACGCATAACGCATAACGCACAACGCATAACGCATAACGCATAACGCATAACGCATAACGCATAACGCATAACGCACAACGCACAACGCATAACGCATAACGCATAACGCATAACGCATAACGCATAACGCATAACGCATAACGCATAACGCATAACGCATAACGCATAACGCATAACGCATAACGCATAACGCATAACGCATAACGCATAACGCATAACGCATAACGCATAACGCATAACGCATTACTCATAACGCATAACGCATAACTCATAACGCATAACGCATAACGCATCGCGCATAACGCATAACGCATATCGCATAGCGCATGACGCATAACGCTTAACGAATAACGCATAACGCATAACACATTACGCATAACGCATAACACATAACGCATAACGCATAACGCATAACGCATAACGCATAACGCATAACGCATAACGCATAACGCATAACGCATAACGCATAACGCATAACGCATAACGCATAACGCATAACGCATAACGCATAACGCATAACGCATAACGCATAACGCATAACGCATAACGCATAACGCATAACGCATAACGCATAACGCATAACGCATAACGCATAACGCACAACGCATAACGCATAACGCATAACGCATAACGCATAACGCATAACGCATAACGCATAACGCATAACGCATAACGCATAACGCACAACGCACAACGCATAACGCATAACGCATAACGCATAACGCATGACGCATAACGCATAACGCATAACTCATAACGCATAACGCATAACGCATCGCGCTTAACGCATAACGCATATCGCATAACGCATGACGCATAACGCTTAACGAATAACGCATAACGCATAACACATTACGCATAACGCATAACACATAACGCATAACGCATAACGCATAACGCATAACGCATAACGCATAACGCATAACGCATAACGCATAACGCATAACGCATAACGCATAACGCATAACGCATAACGCATAACGCATAACGCATAACGCATAACGCATAACGCATAACGCATAACGCATAACGCATAACGCATAACGCATAACGCATAACGCATAACGCATAACGCATAACGCATAACGCATAACGCATAACGCATAACGCATAACGCATAACGCATAACGCATAACGCATAACGCATAACGCATAACGCATAACGCATAACGCATAACGCATAACGCATAACGCATAACGCATAACGCATAACGCATAACGCATAACGCATAACGCATAACGCGTAACGCATAACGCATGACGCATAACGCATAACGCATAACGCATAACGCATAACGCATAACTCATAACGCATAACGCATAACGCATCGCGCATAACGCATAACGCATATCGCATAGCGCATGACGCATAACGCTTAACGAATAACGCATAACGCATAACACATTACGCATAACGCATAACACATAACGCATAACGCATAACGCATAACGCATAACGCATAACGCATAACGCATAACGCATAACGCATAACGCATAACGCACAACGCATAACGCATAACGCATAACGCATAACGCATAACGCATAACGCATAACGCATAACGCATAACGCATAACGCATAACGCATAACGCATAACGCATAACGCATAACGCATAACGCATAACGCATAACGCATAACGCATAACGCATAACGCATAACGCATAACGCGTAACGCATAACGCATGACGCATAACGCATAACGCATAACGCATAACGCATAACGCATAACTCATAACGCATAACGCATAACGCATAACGCGTAACGCATAACGCATGACGCATAACGCATAACGCATAACGCATAACGCATAACGCATAACTCATAACGCATAACGCATAACGCATCGCGCATAACGCATAACGCATATCGCATAGCGCATGACGCATAACGCTTAACGAATAACGCATAACGCATAACACATTACGCATAACGCATAACACATAACGCATAACGCATAACGCATAACGCATAACGCATAACGCATAACGCATAACGCATAACGCATAACGCATAACGCATAACGCATAACGCATAACGCACAACGCATAACGCATAACGCATAACGCATAACGCATAACGCATTACGCATAACGCATAACGCACAACGCATAACGCATAACGCATAACGCATAACGCATAACGCATAACGCATAACGCATAACGCATAACGCATAACGCATAACGCATAACGCATAACGCATAACGCATAACGCACAACGCATAACGCATAACGCATAACGCATAACGCATAACGCATAACGCATAACGCACAACGCACAACGCATAACGCATAACGCATAACGCATAACGCATAACGCATAACGCATAACGCATAACGCATAACGCATAACGCATAACGCATAACGCATAACGCATAACGCATAACGCATAACGCATAACGCATAACGCATAACGCATAACGCATAACGCATAACGCATAACGCATAACGCATAACGCATAACGCATTACTCATAACGCATAACGCATAACTCATAACGCATAACGCATAACGCATCGCGCATAACGCATAACGCATATCGCATAGCGCATGACGCATAACGCTTAACGAATAACGCATAACGCATAACACATTACGCATAACGCATAACACATAACGCATAACGCATAACGCATAACGCATAACGCATAACGCATAACGCATAACGCATAACGCATAACGCATAACGCATAACGCATAACGCATAACGCATAACGCATAACGCATAACGCATAACGCATAACGCATAACGCATAACGCATAACGCATAACGCATAACGCATAACGCATAACGCATAACGCATAACGCATAACGCATAACGCATAACGCATAACGCATAACTCATAACGCATAACGCATAACGCATCGCGCATAACGCATAACGCATATCGCATAGCGCATGACGCATAACGCTTAACGAATAACGCATAACGCATAACACATTACGCATAACGCATAACACATAACGCATAACGCATAACGCATAACGCATAACGCATAACGCATAACGCATAACGCATAACGCATAACGCATAACGCATAACGCATAACGCATAACGCACAACGCATAACGCATAACGCATAACGCATAACGCATAACGCATTACGCATAACGCATAACGCACAACGCATAACGCATAACGCATAACGCATAACGCATAACGCATAACGCATAACGCATAACGCATAACGCATAACGCATAACGCATAACGCATAACGCATAACGCATAACGCACAACGCATAACGCATAACGCATAACGCATAACGCATAACGCATAACGCATAACGCACAACGCACAACGCATAACGCATAACGCATAACGCATAACGCATAACGCATAACGCATAACGCATAACGCATAACGCATAACGCATAACGCATAACGCATAACGCATAACGCATAACGCATAACGCATAACGCATAACGCATAACGCATAACGCATAACGCATAACGCATAACGCATAACGCATTACTCATAACGCATAACGCATAACTCATAACGCATAACGCATAACGCATCGCGCATAACGCATAACGCATATCGCATAGCGCATGACGCATAACGCTTAACGAATAACGCATAACGCATAACACATTACGCATAACGCATAACACATAACGCATAACGCATAACGCATAACGCATAACGCATAACGCATAACGCATAACGCATAACGCATAACGCATAACGCATAACGCATAACGCATAACGCATAACGCATAACGCATAACGCATAACGCATAACGCATAACGCATAACGCATAACGCATAACGCATAACGCATAACGCATAACGCATAACGCATAACGCATAACGCATAACGCATAACGCATAACGCATAACGCATAACGCATAACGCATAACGCATAACGCATAACGCATAACGCACAACGCATAACGCATAACGCATAACGCATAACGCATAACGCATAACGCATAACGCATAACGCATAACGCATAACGCATAACGCATAACGCACAACGCACAACGCATAACGCATAACGCATAACGCATAACGCATGACGCATAACGCATAACGCATAACTCATAACGCATAACGCATAACGCATCGCGCTTAACGCATAACGCATATCGCATAACGCATGACGCATAACGCTTAACGAATAACGCATAACGCATAACACATTACGCATAACGCATAACACATAACGCATAACGCATAACGCATAACGCATAACGCATAACGCATAACGCATAACGCATAACGCATAACGCATAACGCATAACGCATAACGCATAACGCATAACGCATAACGCATAACGCATAACGCATAACGCATAACGCATAACGCATAACGCATAACGCATAACGCATAACGCATAACGCATAACGCATAACGCATAACGCATAACGCATAACGCATAACGCATAACGCATAACGCATAACGCATAACGCATAACGCATAACGCATAACGCATAACGCATAACGCATAACGCATAACGCATAACGCATAACGCATAACGCATAACGCATAACGCATAACGCATAACGCATAACGCATAACGCATAACGCGTAACGCATAACGCATGACGCATAACGCATAACGCATAACGCATAACGCATAACGCATAACTCATAACGCATAACGCATAACGCATCGCGCATAACGCATAACGCATATCGCATAGCGCATGACGCATAACGCTTAACGAATAACGCATAACGCATAACACATTACGCATAACGCATAACACATAACGCATAACGCATAACGCATAACGCATAACGCATAACGCATAACGCATAACGCATAACGCATAACGCATAACGCATAACGCACAACGCATAACGCATAACGCATAACGCATAACGCATAACGCATAACGCATAACGCATAACGCATAACGCATAACGCATAACGCATAACGCATAACGCATAACGCATAACGCATAACGCATAACGCATAACGCATAACGCATAACGCATAACGCATAACGCGTAACGCATAACGCATGACGCATAACGCATAACGCATAACGCATAACGCATAACGCATAACTCATAACGCATAACGCATAACGCATAACGCGTAACGCATAACGCATGACGCATAACGCATAACGCATAACGCATAACGCATAACGCATAACTCATAACGCATAACGCATAACGCATCGCGCATAACGCATAACGCATATCGCATAGCGCATGACGCATAACGCTTAACGAATAACGCATAACGCATAACACATTACGCATAACGCATAACACATAACGCATAACGCATAACGCATAACGCATAACGCATAACGCATAACGCATAACGCATAACGCATAACGCATAACGCATAACGCACAACGCATAACGCATAACGCATAACGCATAACGCATAACGCATTACGCATAACGCATAACGCACAACGCATAACGCATAACGCATAACGCATAACGCATAACGCATAACGCATAACGCATAACGCATAACGCATAACGCATAACGCATAACGCATAACGCATAACGCATAACGCACAACGCATAACGCATAACGCATAACGCATAACGCATAACGCATAACGCATAACGCACAACGCACAACGCATAACGCATAACGCATAACGCATAACGCATAACGCATAACGCATAACGCATAACGCATAACGCATAACGCATAACGCATAACGCATAACGCATAACGCATAACGCATAACGCATAACGCATAACGCATAACGCATAACGCATAACGCATAACGCATAACGCATAACGCATAACGCATTACTCATAACGCATAACGCATAACTCATAACGCATAACGCATAACGCATCGCGCATAACGCATAACGCATATCGCATAGCGCATGACGCATAACGCTTAACGAATAACGCATAACGCATAACACATTACGCATAACGCATAACACATAACGCATAACGCATAACGCATAACGCATAACGCATAACGCATAACGCATAACGCATAACGCATAACGCATAACGCATAACGCATAACGCATAACGCATAACGCATAACGCATAACGCATAACGCATAACGCATAACGCATAACGCATAACGCATAACGCATAACGCATAACGCATAACGCATAACGCATAACGCATAACGCATAACGCATAACGCATAACGCATAACGCATAACGCACAACGCATAACGCATAACGCATAACGCATAACGCATAACGCATAACGCATAACGCATAACGCATAACGCATAACGCATAACGCATAACGCACAACGCACAACGCATAACGCATAACGCATAACGCATAACGCATGACGCATAACGCATAACGCATAACTCATAACGCATAACGCATAACGCATCGCGCTTAACGCATAACGCATATCGCATAACGCATGACGCATAACGCTTAACGAATAACGCATAACGCATAACACATTACGCATAACGCATAACACATAACGCATAACGCATAACGCATAACGCATAACGCATAACGCATAACGCATAACGCATAACGCATAACGCATAACGCATAACGCATAACGCATAACGCATAACGCATAACGCATAACGCATAACGCATAACGCATAACGCATAACGCATAACGCATAACGCATAACGCATAACGCATAACGCATAACGCATAACGCATAACGCATAACGCATAACGCATAACGCATAACGCATAACGCATAACGCATAACGCATAACGCATAACGCATAACGCATAACGCATAACGCATAACGCATAACGCATAACGCATAACGCATAACGCATAACGCATAACGCATAACGCATAACGCATAACGCATAACGCATAACGCATAACGCATAACGCATAACGCATGACGCATAACGCATAACGCATAACGCATAACGCATAACGCATAACTCATAACGCATAACGCATAACGCATCGCGCATAACGCATAACGCATATCGCATAGCGCATGACGCATAACGCTTAACGAATAACGCATAACGCATAACACATTACGCATAACGCATAACACATAACGCATAACGCATAACGCATAACGCATAACGCATAACGCATAACGCATAACGCATAACGCATAACGCATAACGCATAACGCACAACGCATAACGCATAACGCATAACGCATAACGCATAACGCATAACGCATAACGCATAACGCATAACGCATAACGCATAACGCATAACGCATAACGCATAACGCATAACGCATAACGCATAACGCATAACGCATAACGCATAACGCGTAACGCATAACGCATGACGCATAACGCATAACGCATAACGCATAACGCATAACGCATAACTCATAACGCATAACGCATAACGCATAACGCATAACGCATAACGCATAACGCATAACGCATAACGCATAACGCATAACGCATAACGCATAACGCATAACGCATAACGCATAACGCATAACGCATAACGCATAACGCATAACGCATAACGCATAACGCATAACGCGTAACGCATAACGCATGACGCATAACGCATAACGCATTACGCATAACGCATAACGCACAACGCATAACGCATAACGCATAACGCATAACGCATAACGCATAACGCATAACGCACAACGCACAACGCATAACGCATAACGCATAACGCATAACGCATAACGCATAACGCATAACGCATAACGCATAACACATTACGCATAACGCATAACACATAACGCATAACGCATAACGCATAACGCATAACGCATAACGCATAACGCATAACGCATAACGCATAACGCATAACGCATAACGCATAACGCACAACGCATAACGCATAACGCATAACGCATAACGCATAACGCATTACGCATAACGCATAACGCACAACGCATAACGCATAACGCATAACGCATAACGCATAACGCATAACGCATAACGCATAACGCATAACGCATAACGCATAACGCATAACGCATAACGCATAACGCATAACGCACAACGCACAACGCATAACGCATAACGCATAACGCATAACGCATAACGCATAACGCATAACGCACAACGCACAACGCATAACGCATAACGCATAACGCATAACGCATAACGCATAACGCATAACGCATAACGCATAACGCATAACGCATAACGCATAACGCATAACGCATAACGCATAACGCATAACGCATAACGCATAACGCATAACGCATAACGCATAACGCATAACGCATAACGCATAACGCATAACGCATAACGCATAACGCATAACGCATAACGCATAACGCATAACGCATAACGCATAACGCATAACGCATAACGCATAACGCATAACGCATAACGCATAACGCATAACGCATAACGCATAACGCATAACGCATAACGCATATCGCATAACGCATAACGCATAACGCATAACGCATAACGCATAACGCATAACGCCTAACGCATAACGCATAACGCATAACGCATAACGCGTAACGCGTAACGCATAACGCATAACGCATAACGCGTAACGCATAGCTCATAACGCATAACGCATAACGCATAACGCATAACGCGTAACGCATAACGCGTAACGCATAACGCATAACGCATAACGCATAACGCATAACGAATAACGCATAACGCATAACGCATAACGCATAACGCATAACGCATAACGCATAACGCATAACGCATAACGCATAACGCATAACGCATAACGCATAACGCATAACGCATAACGCATAACGTATAACGCACAACGCATAACGCATAACGCATAACGCATAACGCATAACGCATAACGCATAACGCATAACGCATTACGCATAACGCATAACGCATAACTCATAACGCATAACGCATAACGCATCGCGCATAACGCATAACGCATATCGCATAGCGCATGACGCATAACGCTTAACGAATAACGCATAACGCATAACACATTACGCATAACGCATAACACATAACGCATAACGCATAACGCATAACGCATAACGCATAACGCATAACGCATAACGCATAACGCATAACGCATAACGCATAACGCATAACGCATAACGCATAACGCACAACGCATAACGCATAACGCATAACGCATAACGCATAACGCATTACGCATAACGCATAACGCATAACGCATAACGCATAACGCATTACTCATAACGCATAACGCATAACTCATAACGCATAACGCATAACGCATCGCGCATAACGCATAACGCATATCGCATAGCGCATGACGCATAACGCTTAACGAATAACGCATAACGCATAACACATTACGAATAACGCATAACACATAACGCATAACGCATAACGCATAACGCATAACGCATAACGCATAACGCATAACGCATAACGCATAACGCATAACGCATAACGCATAACGCATAACGCATAACGCATAACGCATAACGCATAACGCATAACGCATAACGCATAACGCATAACGCATAACGCATAACGCATAACGCATAACGCATAACGCATAACGCATAACGCATAACGCATAACGCATAACGCATAACGCATAACGCATAACGCACAACGCATAACGCATAACGCATAACGCATAACGCATAACGCATAACGCATAACGCATAACGCATAACGCATAACGCATAACGCATAACGCATAACGCACAACGCACAACGCATAACGCATAACGCATAACGCATAACGCATAACGCATAACGCATGACGCATAACGCATAACGCATAACTCATAACGCATAACGCATAACGCATCGCGCTTAACGCATAACGCATATCGCATAGCGCATGACGCATAACGCTTAACGAATAACGCATAACGCATAACACATTACGCATAACGCATAACACATAACGCATAACGCATAACGCATAACGCATAACGCATAACGCATAACGCATAACGCATAACGCATAACGCATAACGCATAACGCATAACGCATAACGCATAACGCATAACGCATAACGCATAACGCATAACGCATAACGCATAACGCATAACGCATAACGCATAACGCATAACGCATAACGCATAACGCATAACGCATAACGCATAACGCATAACGCATAACGCATAACGCATAACGCATAACGCATAACGCATAACGCATAACGCATAACGCATAACGCATAACGCATAACGCATAACGCATAACGCATAACGCATAACGCATAACGCATAACGCATAACGCATAACGCATAACGCATAACGCATAACGCATAACGCATAACGCATAACGCATAACGCATAACGCATAACGCATAACGCATAACGCATAACGCATAACGCATAACGCATAACGCATAACGCATAACGCATAACGCATAACGCATAACGCATAACGCATAACGCATAACGCATAACGCATAACGCATAACGCATAACGCATAACGCATAACGCATAACGCATAACGCATAACGCATAACGCATAACGCATATCGCATAACGCATAACGCATAACGCATAACGCATAACGCATAACGCATAACGCCTAACGCATAACGCATAACGCATAACGCATAACGCGTAACGCGTAACGCATAACGCATAACGCATAACGCGTAACGCATAGCTCATAACGCATAACGCATAACGCATAACGCATAACGCGTAACGCATAACGCGTAACGCATAACGCATAACGCATAACGCATAACGCATAACGAATAACGCATAACGCATAACGCATAACGCATAACGCATAACGCATAACGCATAACGCATAACGCATAACGCATAACGCATAACGCATAACGCATAACGCATAACGCATAACGCACAACGCACAACGCATAACGCATAACGCATAACGCATAACGCATAACGCATAACGCATAACGCATAACGCATGACGCATAACGCATAACGCATAACTCATAACGCATAACGCATAACGCATCGCGCTTAACGCATAACGCATATCGCATAGCGCATGACGCATAACGCTTAACGAATAACGCATAACGCATAACACATTACGCATAACGCATAACACATAACGCATAACGCATAACGCATAACGCATAACGCATAACGCATAACGCATAACGCATAACGCATAACGCATAACGCATAACGCATAACGCATAACGCATAACGCATAACGCATAACGCATAACGCATAACGCATAACGCATAACGCATAACGCATAACGCATAACGCATAACGCATAACGCATAACGCATAACGCATAACGCATAACGCATAACGCATAACGCATAACGCATAACGCATAACGCATAACGCATAACGCATAACGCATAACGCATAACGCATAACGCATAACGCATAACGCATAACGCATAACGCATAACGCATAACGCATAACGCATAACGCATAACGCATAACGCATAACGCATAACGCATAACGCATAACGCATAACGCATAACGCATAACGCATAACGCATAACGCATAACGCATAACGCATAACGCATAACGCATAACGCATAACGCATAACGCATAACGCATAACGCATAACGCATAACGCATAACGCATAACGCATAACGCCTAACGCATAACGCATAACGCATAACGCATAACGCGTAACGCGTAACGCATAACGCATAACGCATAACGCGTAACGCATAGCTCATAACGCATAACGCATAACGCATAACGCGTAACGCATAACGCGTAACGCATAACGCATAACGCATAACGCATAACGCATAACGAATAACGCATAACGCATAACGCATAACGCATAACGCATAACGCATAACGCATAACGCATAACGCATAACGCATAACGCATAACGCATAACGCATAACGCATAACGCATAACGCATAACGCATAACGTATAACGCACAACGCATAACGCATAACGCATAACGCATAACGCATAACGCATAACGCATAACGCATTACGCATAACGCATAACGCATAACTCATAACGCATAACGCATAACGCATCGCGCATAACGCATAACGCATATCGCATAGCGCATGACGCATAACGCTTAACGAATAACGCATAACGCATAACACATTACGCATAACGCATAACACATAACGCATAACGCATAACGCATAACGCATAACGCATAACGCATAACGCATAACGCATAACGCATAACGCATAACGCATAACGCATAACGCATAACGCACAACGCATAACGCATAACGCATAACGCATAACGCATAACGCATTACGCATAACGCATAACGCATAACGCATAACGCATAACGCATTACTCATAACGCATAACGCATAACTCATAACGCATAACGCATAACGCATCGCGCATAACGCATAACGCATATCGCATAGCGCATGACGCATAACGCTTAACGAATAACGCATAACGCATAACACATTACGCATAACGCATAACACATAACGCATAACGCATAACGCATAACGCATAACGCATAACGCATAACGCATAACGCATAACGCATAACGCATAACGCATAACGCATAACGCATAACGCATAACGCATAACGCATAACGCATAACGCATAACGCATAACGCATAACGCATAACGCATAACGCATAACGCATAACGCATAACGCATAACGCATAACGCATAACGCATAACGCATAACGCATAACGCATAACGCATAACGCATAACGCATAACGCATAACGCATAACGCATAACGCACAACGCATAACGCATAACGCATAACGCATAACGCATAACGCATAACGCATAACGCATAACGCATAACGCATAACGCATAACGCATAACGCATAACGCATAACGCACAACGCACAACGCATAACGCATAACGCATAACGCATAACGCATAACGCATAACGCATGACGCATAACGCATAACGCATAACTCATAACGCATAACGCATAACGCATCGCGCTTAACGCATAACGCATATCGCATAGCGCATGACGCATAACGCTTAACGAATAACGCATAACGCATAACACATTACGCATAACGCATAACACATAACGCATAACGCATAACGCATAACGCATAACGCATAACGCATAACGCATAACGCATAACGCATAACGCATAACGCATAACGCATAACGCATAACGCATAACGCATAACGCATAACGCATAACGCATAACGCATAACGCATAACGCATAACGCATAACGCATAACGCATAACGCATAACGCATAACGCATAACGCATAACGCATAACGCATAACGCATAACGCATAACGCATAACGCATAACGCATAACGCATAACGCATAACGCATAACGCATAACGCATAACGCATAACGCATAACGCATAACGCATAACGCATAACGCATAACGCATAACGCATAACGCATAACGCATAACGCATAACGCATAACGCATAACGCATAACGCATAACGCATAACGCATAACGCATAACGCATAACGCATAACGCGTAACGCGTAACGCATAACGCATGACGCATAACGCATAACGCATAACGCATAACGCATAACGCATAACGCATAACGCATAACGCATAACGCATAACGCATAACGCATAACGCATAGCCCATAACGCATAACGCATAACGCATAACGCATAACGCATAACGCATAACGCATAACGCATAACGCATAACGCATAACGCATAACGCATAACGCATAACGCATAACGCATAACGCATAACGCATAACGCATAACGCATAACGCATAACGCATAACGCATAACGCATAACGCATAACGCATAACGCATAACGCATAACGCATAACGCATAACGCATAACGCATAACGCATAACGCATAACGCATAACGCATAACGCATAACGCATAACGCATAACGCATAACGCATAACGCATAACGCTTAACGCATAACGCATAACGCATAAAGCATTACGCATAACGGATAACGCATGACGCATAACGAATAACCCATAACGCATAACGCATAACGCATAAAGCATAGCCCATAACGCATAACGCATAACGCATTTCGCATAACGCATAACGCATAACGCATAACGCATAACGCATAACGCATTACGCATAACGCATAACGCATAACTCATAACGCATAACGCATAACGCATCGCGCATAACGCATAACGCATATCGCATAGCGCATGACGCATAACGCTTAACGAATAACGCATAACGCATAACACATTACGCATAACGCATAACGCATAACGCATAACGCATAACGCATAACGCATAACGCATAACGCATAACGCATAACGCATAACGCATAACGCATAACGCATAACGCATAACGCATAACGCATAACGCATAACGCATAACGCATAACGCATAACGCATAACGCATAACGCATAACGCATAACGCATAACGCATAACGCATAACGCATAACGCATAACGCATAACGCATAACGCATAACGCATAACGCATAACGCATAACGCATAACGCATAACGCATAACGCATAACGCATAACGCATAACGCACAACGCATAACGCATAACGCATAACGCATAACGCATAACGCATAACGCATAACGCATTACGCATAACGCATAACGCACAACGCATAACGCATAACGCATAACGCATAACGCATAACGCATAACGCATTACGCATAACGCATAACGCATAACTCATAACGCATAACGCATAACGCATCGCGCATAACGCATAACGCATATCGCATAGCGCATGACGCATAACGCTTAACGAATAACGCATAACGCATAACACATTACGCATAACGCATAACACATAACGCATAACGCATAACGCATAACGCATAACGCATAACGCATAACGCATAACGCATAACGCATAACGCATAACGCATAACGCATAACGCACAACGCATAACGCATAACGCATAACGCATAACGCATAACGCATTACGCATAACGCATAACGCACAACGCATAACGCATAACGCATAACGCATAACGCATAACGCATAACGCATAACGCATAACGCATTACGCATAACGCATAACGCATAACTCATAACGCATAACGCATAACGCATCGCGCATAACGCATAACGCATATCGCATAGCGCATGACGCATAACGCTTAACGAATAACGCATAACGCATAACACATTACGCATAACGCATAACACATAACGCATAACGCATAACGCATAACGCATAAAGCATAGCCCATAACGCATAACGCATAACGCATTTCGCATAACGCATAACACATAACGCATAACGCATAACGCATAACGCATAAAGCATAGCCCATAACGCATAACGCATAACGCATTTCGCATAACGCATAACGCATAACGCATAACGCATAACGCATAACGCATAACGCATAACGCATAACGCATAACGCATAACGCATAACGCATAACGCATAACGCATAACGCATAACGCATAACGCATAACGCATAACGCATAACGCATAACGCATAACGCATAACGCATAACGCATAACGCATAACGCATAACGCATAACGCATAACGCATAACGCATAACGCATAACGCATAACGCATAACGCATAACGCATAACGCATAACGCATAACGCATAACGCATAACGCATAACGCATAACGCTTAACGCATAACGCATAACGCATAAAGCATTACGCATAACGGATAACGCATGACGCATAACGAATAACCCATAACGCATAACGCATAACGCATAAAGCATAGCCCATAACGCATAACGCATAACGCATTTCGCATAACGCATAACGCATAACGCATAACGCATAACGCATAACGCATTACGCATAACGCATAACGCATAACTCATAACGCATAACGCATAACGCATCGCGCATAACGCATAACGCATATCGCATAGCGCATGACGCATAACGCTTAACGAATAACGCATAACGCATAACACATTACGCATAACGCATAACGCATAACGCATAACGCATAACGCATAACGCATAACGCATAACGCATAACGCATAACGCATAACGCATAACGCATAACGCATAACGCATAACGCATAACGCATAACGCATAACGCATAACGCATAACGCATAACGCATAACGCATAACGCATAACGCATAACGCATAACGCATAACGCATAACGCATAACGCATAACGCATAACGCATAACGCATAACGCATAACGCATAACGCATAACGCATAACGCATAACGCATAACGCATAACGCATAACGCATAACGCATAACGCACAACGCATAACGCATAACGCATAACGCATAACGCATAACGCATAACGCATAACGCATTACGCATAACGCATAACGCACAACGCATAACGCATAACGCATAACGCATAACGCATAACGCATAACGCATTACGCATAACGCATAACGCATAACTCATAACGCATAACGCATAACGCATCGCGCATAACGCATAACGCATATCGCATAGCGCATGACGCATAACGCTTAACGAATAACGCATAACGCATAACACATTACGCATAACGCATAACACATAACGCATAACGCATAACGCATAACGCATAACGCATAACGCATAACGCATAACGCATAACGCATAACGCATAACGCATAACGCATAACGCACAACGCATAACGCATAACGCATAACGCATAACGCATAACGCATTACGCATAACGCATAACGCACAACGCATAACGCATAACGCATAACGCATAACGCATAACGCATAACGCATAACGCATAACGCATTACGCATAACGCATAACGCATAACTCATAACGCATAACGCATAACGCATCGCGCATAACGCATAACGCATATCGCATAGCGCATGACGCATAACGCTTAACGAATAACGCATAACGCATAACACATTACGCATAACGCATAACACATAACGCATAACGCATAACGCATAACGCATAAAGCATAGCCCATAACGCATAACGCATAACGCATTTCGCATAACGCATAACACATAACGCATAACGCATAACGCATAACGCATAAAGCATAGCCCATAACGCATAACGCATAACGCATTTCGCATAACGCATAACGCATAACGCATAACGCATAACGCATAACGCATAAAGCTTAACGAATAACGCATAACGCATAACGCATAACGCATAACGCATAACGCATAACGCATAACGCATAACGCATAACGCATAACGCATAACGCATAACGCATAACGCATAACGCATAACGCATAACGCATAACGCATAACGCATAACGCATAACGCATAACGCATAACGCATAACGCATAACGCATAACGCATAACGCATAACGCATAACGCATAACGCATAACGCATAACGCATAACGCATAACGCATAACGCATAACGCATAACGCATAACGCATAACGCATAACGCATAACGCATAACGCATAACGCATAACGCATAACGCATAACGCATAACGCATAACGCATAACGCATAACGCATAACGCATAACGCATAACGCATAACGCATAACGCATAACGCATAACGCATAACGCATAACGCATAACGCATAACGCATAACGCGTAACGCGTAACGCATAACGCGTAACGCGTAACGCGTAACGCGTAACGCATAACGCATGACGCATAACGCGTAACGCATAGCTCATAACGCATAACGCATAACGCATAACGCATAACGCGTAACGCATAACGCATAACGCATAACGCATAACGCATAACGCATAACGCATAACGCATAACGCATAACGCATAACGCATAACGCGTAACGCATAACGCATGACGCATAACGCATAACGCATAACGCATAACGCATAACGCATAACTCATAACGCATAACGCATAACGCATAACGCATAACGCATAACGCATAACGCATAACGCATAACGCATAACGCATAACGCATAACGCATAACGCATAACGCATAACGCATAACGCATAACGCATAACGCATAACGCATAACGCATAACGCATCGCGCATAACGCATAACGCATATCGCATAGCGCATGACGCATAACGCTTAACGAATAACGCATAACGCATAACACATTACGCATAACGCATAACACATAACGCATAACGCATAACGCATAACGCATAACGCATAACGCATAACGCATAACGCATAACGCATAACGCATAACGCACAACGCATAACGCATAACGCATAACGCATAACGCATAACGCATAACGCATAACGCATAACGCATAACGCATAACGCATAACGCATAACGCATAACTCATAACGCATAACGCATAACGCATTACGCATAACGCATAACGCATAACGCATCGCGCATAACGCATAACGCATATCGCATAGCGCATGACGCATAACGCTTAACGAATAACGCATAACGCATAACACATTACGCATAACGCATAACACATAACGCATAACGCATAACGCATAACGCATAACGCATAACGCATAACGCATAACGCATAACGCATAACGCATAACGCATAACGCATAACGCATAACGCATAACGCATAACGCATAACGCATAACGCATAACGAATAACGCATAACGCATAACGCATAACGCATAACGCATAACGCATAACGCATAACGCATAACGCATAACGCATAACGCATAACGCATAACGCATAACGCATAACGCATAACGCATAACGTATAACGCATAACGCATAACGCATAACGCATATCGCATAACGCATAACGCATAACGCATAACGCATAACGCATAACGCATAACGCATAACGCATAACGCATAACGCATAACGCATAACGCATAACGCATAACGCATAACGCATAACGCATAACGCATAACGCATAACGCATAACGCATAACGCATAACGCATAACGCATAACGCATAACGCATAACGCGTAACGCGTAACGCATAACGCGTAACGCGTAACGCGTAACGCGTAACGCATAACGCATGACGCATAACGCGTAACGCATAGCTCATAACGCATAACGCATAACGCATAACGCATAACGCGTAACGCATAACGCATAACGCATAACGCATAACGCATAACGCATAACGCATAACGCATAACGCATAACGCATAACGCATAACGCGTAACGCATAACGCATGACGCATAACGCATAACGCATAACGCATAACGCATAACGCATAACTCATAACGCATAACGCATAACGCATAACGCATAACGCATAACGCATAACGCATAACGCATAACGCATAACGCATAACGCATAACGCATAACGCATAACGCATAACGCATAACGCATAACGCATAACGCATAACGCATAACGCATAACGCATAACGCATAACGCATCGCGCATAACGCATAACGCATATCGCATAGCGCATGACGCATAACGCTTAACGAATAACGCATAACGCATAACACATTACGCATAACGCATAACACATAACGCATAACGCATAACGCATAACGCATAACGCATAACGCATAACGCATAACGCATAACGCATAACGCATAACGCACAACGCATAACGCATAACGCATAACGCATAACGCATAACGCATAACGCATAACGCATAACGCATAACGCATAACGCATAACGCATAACGCATAACGCATAACGCATAACGCATAACGCATAACGCATAACGCATAACGCATAACGCATAACGCATAACGCGTAACGCATAACGCATGACGCATAACGCATAACGCATAACGCATAACGCATAACGCATAACTCATAACGCATAACGCATAACGCATAACGCATAACGCATAACGCATAACGCATAACGCATAACGCATAACGCATAACGCATAACGCATAACGCATAACGCATAACGCATAACGCATAACGCATAACGCATAACGCATAACGCATAACGCATAACGCATAACGCATAACGCATAACGCGTAACGCATAACGCATGACGCATAACGCATAACGCATTACGCATAACGCATAACGCACAACGCATAACGCATAACGCATAACGCATAACGCATAACGCATAACGCATAACGCACAACGCACAACGCATAACGCATAACGCATAACGCATAACGCATAACGCATAACGCATAACGCATAACGCATAACGCATAACACATTACGCATAACGCATAACACATAACGCATAACGCATAACGCATAACGCATAACGCATAACGCATAACGCATAACGCATAACGCATAACGCATAACGCATAACGCACAACGCATAACGCATAACGCATAACGCATAACGCATAACGCATTACGCATAACGCATAACGCACAACGCATAACGCATAACGCATAACGCATAACGCATAACGCATAACGCATAACGCATAACGCATAACGCATAACGCATAACGCATAACGCATAACGCACAACGCACAACGCATAACGCATAACGCATAACGCATAACGCATAACGCATAACGCATAACGCACAACGCACAACGCATAACGCATAACGCATAACGCATAACGCATAACGCATAACGCATAACGCATAACGCATAACGCATAACGCATAACGCATAACGCATAACGCATAACGCATAACGCATAACGCATAACGCATAACGCATAACGCATAACGCATAACGCATAACGCATAACGCATAACGCATAACGCATAACGCATAACGCATAACGCATAACGCATAACGCATAACGCATAACGCATAACGCATAACGCATAACGCATAACGCATAACGCATAACGCATAACGCATAACGCATAACGCATAACGCATAACGCATATCGCATAACGCATAACGCATATCGCATAACGCATAACGCATAACGCATAACGCATAACGCATAACGCATAACGCCTAACGCATAACGCATAACGCATAACGCATAACGCGTAACGCGTAACGCATAACGCATAACGCATAACGCGTAACGCATAGCTCATAACGCATAACGCATAACGCATAACGCATAACGCGTAACGCATAACGCGTAACGCATAACGCATAACGCATAACGCATAACGCATAACGAATAACGCATAACGCATAACGCATAACGCATAACGCATAACGCATAACGCATAACGCATAACGCATAACGCATAACGCATAACGCATAACGCATAACGCATAACGCATAACGCATAACGCATAACGTATAACGCACAACGCATAACGCATAACGCATAACGCATAACGCATAACGCATAACGCATAACGCATTACGCATAACGCATAACGCATAACTCATAACGCATAACGCATAACGCATCGCGCATAACGCATAACGCATATCGCATAGCGCATGACGCATAACGCTTAACGAATAACGCATAACGCATAACACATTACGCATAACGCATAACACATAACGCATAACGCATAACGCATAACGCATAACGCATAACGCATAACGCATAACGCATAACGCATAACGCATAACGCATAACGCATAACGCATAACGCATAACGCATAACGCACAACGCATAACGCATAACGCATAACGCATAACGCATTACGCATAACGCATAACGCATAACGCATAACGCATAACGCATAACGCATTACTCATAACGCATAACGCATAACTCATAACGCATAACGCATAACGCATCGCGCATAACGCATAACGCATATCGCATAGCGCATGACGCATAACGCTTAACGAATAACGCATAACGCATAACACATTACGCATAACGCATAACACATAACGCATAACGCATAACGCATAACGCATAACGCATAACGCATAACGCATAACGCATAACGCATAACGCATAACGCATAACGCATAACGCATAACGCATAACGCATAACGCATAACGCATAACGCATAACGCATAACGCATAACGCATAACGCATAACGCATAACGCATAACGCATAACGCATAACGCATAACGCATAACGCATAACGCATAACGCATAACGCATAACGCATAACGCATAACGCATAACGCATAACGCACAACGCATAACGCATAACGCATAACGCATAACGCATAACGCATAACGCATAACGCATAACGCATAACGCATAACGCATAACGCATAACGCATAACGCACAACGCACAACGCATAACGCATAACGCATAACGCATAACGCATAACGCATAACGCATGACGCATAACGCATAACGCATAACTCATAACGCATAACGCATAACGCATCGCGCTTAACGCATAACGCATATCGCATAGCGCATGACGCATAACGCTTAACGAATAACGCATAACGCATAACACATTACGCATAACGCATAACACATAACGCATAACGCATAACGCATAACGCATAACGCATAACGCATAACGCATAACGCATAACGCATAACGCATAACGCATAACGCATAACGCATAACGCATAACGCATAACGCATAACGCATAACGCATAACGCATAACGCATAACGCATAACGCATAACGCATAATGCATAACGCATAACGCATAACGCATAACGCATAACGCATAACGCATAACGCATAACGCATAACGCATAACGCATAACGCATAACGCATAACGCATAACGCATAACGCATAACGCATAACGAAATAACGCATAACGCATAACGCATAACGCATAACGCATAACGCATAACGCATAACGCATAACGCATAACGCATAACGCATAACGCATAACGCATAACGCATAACGCATAACGCATAACGCATAACGCATAACGCATAACGCATAACGCATAACGCATAACGCATAACGCATAACGCATAACGCATAACGCATAACGCATAACGCATAACGCATAACGCATAACGCATAACGCATAACGCATAACGCATAACGCATAACGCATAACGCATAACGCATAACGCATAACGCATAACGCATAACGCATAACGCATAACGCATAACGCATAACGCATAACGCATAACGCATAACGCATAACGCATAACGCATAACGCATAACGCATATCGCATAACGCATAACGCATAACGCATAACGCATAACGCATAACGCATAACGCCTAACGCATAACGCATAACGCATAACGCATAACGCGTAACGCGTAACGCATAACGCATAACGCATAACGCGTAACGCATAGCTCATAACGCATAACGCATAACGCATAACGCATAACGCGTAACGCATAACGCGTAACGCATAACGCATAACGCATAACGCATAACGCATAACGAATAACGCATAACGCATAACGCATAACGCATAACGCATAACGCATAACGCATAACGCATAACGCATAACGCATAACGCATAACGCATAACGCATAACGCATAACGCATAACGCATAACGCACAACGCACAACGCATAACGCATAACGCATAACGCATAACGCATAACGCATAACGCATAACGCATGACGCATAACGCATAACGCATAACTCATAACGCATAACGCATAACGCATCGCGCTTAACGCATAACGCATATCGCATAGCGCATGACGCATAACGCTTAACGAATAACGCATAACGCATAACACATTACGCATAACGCATAACACATAACGCATAACGCATAACGCATAACGCATAACGCATAACGCATAACGCATAACGCATAACGCATAACGCATAACGCATAACGCATAACGCATACCGCATAACGCATAACGCATAACGCATAACGCATAACGCATAACGCATAACGCATAACGCATAACGCATAACGCATAACGCATAACGCATAACGCATAACGCATAACGCATAACGCATAACGCATAACGCATAACGCATAACGCATAACGCATAACGCATAACGCATAACGCATAACGCATAACGCATAACGCATAACGCATAACGCATAACGCATAACGCATAACGCATAACGCATAACGCATAACGCATAACGCATAACGCATAACGCATAACGCATAACGCATAACGCATAACGCATAACGCATAACGCATAACGCATAACGCATAACGCATAATGCATAACGCATAACGCATAACGCATAACGCATAACGCATAACGCATAACGCATAACGCATAACGCATAACGCATATCGCATAACGCATAACGCATAACGCATAACGCATAACGCATAACGCATAACGCATAACGCCTAACGCATAACGCATAACGCATAACGCATAACGCGTAACGCGTAACGCATAACGCATAACGCATAACGCGTAACGCATAGCTCATAACGCATAACGCATAACGCATAACGCGTAACGCATAACGCGTAACGCATAACGCATAACGCATAACGCATAACGCATAACGAATAACGCATAACGCATAACGCATAACGCATAACGCATAACGCATAACGCATAACGCATAACGCATAACGCATAACGCATAACGCATAACGCATAACGCATAACGCATAACGCATAACGCATAACGTATAACGCACAACGCATAACGCATAACGCATAACGCATAACGCATAACGCATAACGCATAACGCATTACGCATAACGCATAACGCATAACTCATAACGCATAACGCATAACGCATCGCGCATAACGCATAACGCATATCGCATAGCGCATGACGCATAACGCTTAACGAATAACGCATAACGCATAACACATTACGCATAACGCATAACACATAACGCATAACGCATAACGCATAACGCATAACGCATAACGCATAACGCATAACGCATAACGCATAACGCATAACGCATAACGCATAACGCATAACGCACAACGCATAACGCATAACGCATAACGCATAACGCATAACGCATTACGCATAACGCATAACGCATAACGCATAACGCATAACGCATTACTCATAACGCATAACGCATAACTCATAACGCATAACGCATAACGCATCGCGCATAACGCATAACGCATATCGCATAGCGCATGACGCATAACGCTTAACGAATAACGCATAACGCATAACACATTACGCATAACGCATAACACATAACGCATAACGCATAACGCATAACGCATAACGCATAACGCATAACGCATAACGCATAACGCATAACGCATAACGCATAACGCATAACGCATAACGCATAACGCATAACGCATAACGCATAACGCATAACGCATAACGCATAACGCATAACGCATAACGCATAACGCATAACGCATAACGCATAACGCATAACGCATAACGCATAACGCATAACGCATAACGCATAACGCATAACGCATAACGCATAACGCACAACGCATAACGCATAACGCATAACGCATAACGCATAACGCATAACGCATAACGCATAACGCATAACGCATAACGCATAACGCATAACGCATAACGCACAACGCACAACGCATAACGCATAACGCATAACGCATAACGCATAACGCATAACGCATAACGCATGACGCATAACGCATAACGCATAACTCATAACGCATAACGCATAACGCATCGCGCTTAACGCATAACGCATATCGCATAGCGCATGACGCATAACGCTTAACGAATAACGCATAACGCATAACACATTACGCATAACGCATAACACATAACGCATAACGCATAACGCATAACGCATAACGCATAACGCATAACGCATAACGCATAACGCATAACGCATAACGCATAACGCATAACGCATAACGCATAACGCATAACGCATAACGCATAACGCATAACGCATAACGCATAACGCATAACGCATAACGCATAACGCATAACGCATAACGCATAACGCATAACGCATAACGCATAACGCATAACGCATAACGCATAACGCATAACGCATAACGCATAACGCATAACGCATAACGCATAACGCATAACGCATAACGCATAACGCATAACGCATAACGCATAACGCATAACGCATAACGCATAACGCATAACGCATAACGCGTAACGCGTAACGCATAACGCATGACGCATAACGCATAACGCATAACGCATAACGCATAACGCATAACGCATAACGCATAACGCATAACGCATAACGCATAACGCATAACGCATAACGCATAGCCCATAACGCATACCGCATAACGCATAACGCATAACGCATAACGCATAACGCATAACGCATAACGCATAACGCATAACGCATAACGCATAACGCATAACGCATAACGCATAACGCATAACGCATAACGCATAACGCATAACGCATAACGCATAACGCATAACGCATAACGCATAACGCATAACGCATAACGCATAACGCATAACGCATAACGCATAACGCATAACGCATAACGCATAACGCATAACGCATAACGCTTAACGCATAACGCATAACGCATAAAGCATTACGCATAACGGATAACGCATGACGCATAACGAATAACCCATAACGCATAACGCATAACGCATAAAGCATAGCCCATAACGCATAACGCATAACGCATTTCGCATAACGCATAACGCATAACGCATAACGCATAACGCATAACGCATTACGCATAACGCATAACGCATAACTCATAACGCATAACGCATAACGCATCGCGCATAACGCATAACGCATATCGCATAGCGCATGACGCATAACGCTTAACGAATAACGCATAACGCATAACACATTACGCATAACGCATAACGCATAACGCATAACGCATAACGCATAACGCATAACGCATAACGCATAACGCATAACGCATAACGCATAACGCATAACGCATAACGCATAACGCATAACGCATAACGCATAACGCATAACGCATAACGCATAACGCATAACGCATAACGCATAACGCATAACGCATAACGCATAACGCATAACGCATAACGCATAACGCATAACGCATAACGCATAACGCATAACGCATAACGCATAACGCATAACGCATAACGCATAACGCATAACGCATAACGCATAACGCATAACGCATAACGCACAACGCATAACGCATAACGCATAACGCATAACGCATAACGCATAACGCATAACGCATTACGCATAACGCATAACGCACAACGCATAACGCATAACGCATAACGCATAACGCATAACGCATAACGCATTACGCATAACGCATAACGCATAACTCATAACGCATAACGCATAACGCATCGCGCATAACGCATAACGCATATCGCATAGCGCATGACGCATAACGCTTAACGAATAACGCATAACGCATAACACATTACGCATAACGCATAACACATAACGCATAACGCATAACGCATAACGCATAACGCATAACGCATAACGCATAACGCATAACGCATAACGCATAACGCATAACGCATAACGCATAACGCATAACGCACAACGCATAACGCATAACGCATAACGCATAACGCATAACGCATTACGCATAACGCATAACGCACAACGCATAACGCATAACGCATAACGCATAACGCATAACGCATAACGCATAACGCATAACGCATAACGCATTACGCATAACGCATAACGCATAACTCATAACGCATAACGCATAACGCATCGCGGATAACGCATAACGCATATCGCATAGCGCATGACGCATAACGCTTAACGAATAACGCATAACGCATAACACATTACGCATAACGCATAACACATAACGCATAACGCATAACGCATAACGCATAAAGCATAGCCCATAACGCATAACGCATAACGCATTTCGCATAACGCATAACACATAACGCATAACGCATAACGCATAACGCATAAAGCATAGCCCATAACGCATAACGCATAACGCATTTCGCATAACGCATAACGCATAACGCATAACGCATAACGCATAACGCATAAAGCTTAACGAATAACGCATAACGCATAACGCATAACGCATAACGCATAACGCATAACGCATAACGCATAACGCATAACGCATAACGCATAACGCATAACGCATAACGCATAACGCATAACGCATAACGCATAACGCATAACGCATAACGCATAACGCATAACGCATAACGCATAACGCATAACGCATAACGCATAACGCATAACGCATAACGCATAACGCATAACGCATAACGCATAACGCATAACGCATAACGCATAACGCATAACGCATAACGCATAACGCATAACGCATAACGCATAACGCATAACGCATAACGCATAACGCATAACGCATAACGCATAACGCATAACGCATAACGCATAACGCATAACGCATAACGCATAACGCATAACGCATAACGCATAACGCATAACGCATAACGCATAACGCATAACGCATAACGCATAACGCATAACGCATAACGCATAACGCATAACGCATAACGCATAACGCATAACGCATAACGCATAACGCATAACGCATAACGCATAACGCATAACGCATAACGCATAACGCATAACGCATAACGCATAACGCATAACGCATAACGCATAACGCATAACGCATAACGCATAACGCATAACGCATAACGCATAACGCATAACGCATAACGCATAACGCATAACGCATAACGCATAACGCATAACGCATAACGCATAACGCATAACGCATAACGCATAACGCATAACGCACAACGCATAACGCATAACGCATAACGCATAACGCATAACGCATAACGCATAACGCATAACGCATAACGCATAACGCATAACGCATAACGCATAACGCATAACGCATAACGCATAACGCATAACGCATAACGCATAACGCATAACGCATAACGCATAACGCATAACGCATAACGCATAACGCATAACGCACAACGCATAACGCATAACGCATAACGCATAACGCATAACGCATAACGCATAACGCATAACGCATTACGCATAACGCATAACGCATAATGCATAACGCACAACGCATAACGCATAACGCATAACGCATAACGCATAACGCATTACGCATAACGCATAACGCACAACGCATAACGCATAACGCATAACGCATAACGCATAACGCATAACGCATTACGCATAACGCATAACGCATAACGCATCGCGCATAACGCATAACGCATATCGCATAGCGCATGACGCATAACGCTTAACGAATAACGCATAACGCATAACACATTACGCATAACGCATAACACATAACGCATAACGCATAACGCATAACGCATAACGCATAACGCATAACGCATAACGCATAACGCATAACGCATAACGCATAACGCATAACGCATAACGCATAACGCATAACGCATAACGCATAACGCATAACGAATAACGCATAACGCATAACGCATAACGCATAACGCATAACGCATAACGCATAACGCATAACGCATAACGCATAACGCATAACGCATAACGCATAACGCATAACGCATAACGCATAACGCATAACGTATAACGCATAACGCATAACGCATAACGCATATCGCATAACGCATAACGCATAACGCATAACGCATAACGCATAACGCATAACGCATAACGCATAACGCATAACGCATAACGCATAACGCATAACGCATAACGCATAACGCATAACGCATAACGCATAACGCATAACGCATAACGCATAACGCATAACGCATAACGCATAACGCATAACGCGTAACGCGTAACGCATAACGCGTAACGCGTAACGCGTAACGCGTAACGCATAACGCATGACGCATAACGCGTAACGCATAGCTCATAACGCATAACGCATAACGCATAACGCATAACGCGTAACGCATAACGCATAACGCATAACGCATAACGCATAACGCATAACGCATAACGCATAACGCATAACGCATAACGCATAACGCATAACGCATGACGCATAACGCATAACGCATAACTCATAACGCATAACGCATAACGCATCGCGCTTAACGCATAACGCATATCGCATAGCGCATGACGCATAACGCTTAACGAATAACGCATAACGCATAACGCATAACACATTACGCATAACGCATAACACATAACGCATAACGCATAACGCATAACGCATAACGCATAACGCATAACGCATAACGCATAACGCATAACGCATAACGCATAACGCATAACGCATAACGCATAACGCATAACGCATAACGCATAACGCATAACGCATAACGCATAACGCATAACGCATAACGCATAACGCATAACGCATAACGCATAACGCATAACGCACAACGCATAACGCATAACGCATAACGCATAACGCATAACGCATAACGCATAACGCATAACGCACAACGCACAACGCATAACGCATAACGCATAACGCATAACGCATAACGCATAACGCATGACGCATAACGCTTAACGAATAACGCATAACGCATAACACATTACGCATAACGCATAACACATAACGCATAACGCATAACGCATAACGCATAACGCATAACGCATAACGCATAACGCATAACGCATAACGCATAACGCATAACGCATAACGCATAACGCATAACGCATAACGCATAACGCATAACGCATAACGCATAACGCATAACGCATAACGCATAACGCATAACGCATAACGCATAACGCATAACGCATAACGCATAACGCATAACGCATAACGCATAACGCATAACGCATAACGCATAACGCATAACGCGTAACGCGTAACGCATAACGCATAACGCATAACGCATAACGCATAACGCATAACGCATAACGCATAACGCATAACGCATAACGCATAACGCATAACGCATAGCCCATAACGCATAACGCATAACGCATAACGCATAACGCATAACGCATAACGCATAACGCATAACGCATAACGCATAACGCATAACGCATAACGCATAACGCATAACGCATAACGCATAACGCATAACGCATAACGCATAACGCATAACGCATAACGCATAACGCATAACGCATAACGCATAACGCATAACGCATAACGCATAACGCATAACGCATAACGCATAACGCATAACGCATAACGCTTAACGCATAACGCATAACGCATAAAGCATTACGCATAACGGATAACGCATGACGCATAACGAATAACCCATAACGCATAACGCATAACGCATAAAGCATAGCCCATAACGCATAACGCATAACGCATTTCGCATAACGCATAACGCATAACGCATAACGCATAACGCATAACGCATAACGCATAACGCATAACGCATATCGCATAACGCATAACGCATAACGCATAACGCATAACGCATAACGCATAACGCATAACGCATAACGCATAACGCATAACGCATAACGCATAACGCATAACGCATAACGCATAACGCATAACGCATAACGCATAACGCATAACGCATAACGCATAACGCATAACGCATAACGCATAACGCATAACGCATAACGCATAACGCATAACGCATAACGCATAACGCATAACGCATAACGCATAAAGCATAGCCCATAACGCATAACGCATAACGCATTTCGCATAACGCATAACGCATAACGCATAACGCATAACGCATAACGCATAACGCATAACGCATAACGCATAACGCATAACGCATAACGCATAACGCATAACGCATAACGCATAACGCATAACGCATAACGCATAACGCATAACGCATAACGCATAACGCATAACGCATAACGCATAACGCATAACGCTTAACGCATAACGCATAACGCATAAAGCATTACGCATAACGGATAACGCATGACGCATAACGAATAACCCATAACGCATAACGCATAACGCATAAAGCATAGCCCATAACGCATAACGCATAACGCATTTCGCATAACGCATAACGCATAACGCATAACGCATAACGCATAACGCATAACGCATAACGCATAACGCATAACGCATAACGCATAACGCATAACGCATAACGCATAACGCATAACGCATAACGCATAACGCATAACGCATAACGCATAACGCATAACGCATAACGCATAACGCATAACGCATAACGCATAACGCATAACGCATAACGCATAACGCATAACGCATAACGCATAACGCATAACGCATAACGCATAACGCATAACGCATAACGCATAACGCATAACGCTTAACGCATAACGCATAACGCATAAAGCATTACGCATAACGGATAACGCATGACGCATAACGAATAACCCATAACGCATAACGCATAACGCATAAAGCATAGCCCATAACGCATAACGCATAACGCATTTCGCATAACGCATAACGCATAACGCATAACGCATAACGCATAACGCATAACGCATAACGCATAACGCATAACGCATAACGCATAAAGCTTAACGAATAACGCATAACGCATAACGCATAACGCATAACGCATAACGCATAACGCATAACGCATAACGCATAACGCATAACGCGTAACGCATAACGCATGCCGCATAACGCATAACGCATAACGCATAACGCATAACGCATAACGCATAACGCATAACGCATAACGCATAACGCATAACGCATAACGCATAACGCATAACGCATAACGCATAACGCATAACGCATAACGCATAACGCATAACGCATAACGCATAACGCATAACGCATAACGCATAACGCATAACGCATAACGCATAACGCATAACGCATAACGCATAACGCATAACGCACAACGCATAACGCATAACGCATAACGCATAACGCATAACGCATGACGCATAACGCATAACGCATAACGCATAACTCATAACGCATAACGCATAACGCATAACGCATAACGCATAACGCATAACGCATAACGCATAACGCATAACGCATAACGCATAACGCATAACGCATAACGCATAACGCATAAAGCATAGCCCATAACGCATAACGCATAACGCATTTCGCATAACGCATAACGCATAACGCATAACGCATAACGCATAACGCATAACGCATAACGCATAACGCATAAAGCTTAACGAATAACGCATAACGCATAACGCATAACGCATAACGCATAACGCATAACGCATAACGCATAACGCATAACGCATAACGCATAACGCATAACGCATAACGCATAACGCATAACGCATAACGCATAACGCATAACGCATAACGCATAACGCATAACGCATAACGCATAACGCATAACGCATAACGCATAACGCATAACGCATAACGCATAACGCATAACGCATAACGCATAACGCATAACGCATAACGCATAACGCATAACGCATAACGCATAACGCATAACGCATAACGCATAACGCATAACGCATAACGCATAACGCATAACGCATAACGCATAACGCATAACGCATAACGCATTACGCATAACGCATAACGCACAACGCATAACGCATAACGCATAACGCATAACGCATAACGCATAACGCATAACGCATTACGCATAACGCATAACGCATAACTCATAACGCATAACGCATAACGCATCGCGCATAACGCATAACGCATATCGCATAGCGCATGACGCATAACGCTTAACGAATAACGCATAACGCATAACACATTACGCATAACGCATAACACATAACGCATAACGCATAACGCATAACGCATAACGCATAACGCATAACGCATAACGCATAACGCATAACGCATAACGCATAACGCATAACGCATAACGCACAACGCATAACGCATAACGCATAACGCATAACGCATAACGCATTACGCATAACGCATAACGCACAACGCATAACGCATAACGCATAACGCATAACGCATAACGCATATCGCATAACGCATAACGCATAACGCATAACGCATCGCGCATAACGCATAACGCATATCGCATAGCGCATGACGCATAACGAATAACGCATAACGCATAACACATTACGCATAACGCATAACACATAACGCATAACGCATAACGCATAACGCATAACGCATAACGCATAACGCATAACGCATAACGCATAACGCATAACGCATAACGCATAACGCATAACGCATAACGCATAACGCATAACGCATAACGCATAACGCATAACGCATAACGCATAACGCATAACGCATAACGCATAACGCATAACGCATAACGCATAACGCATAACGCACAACGCATAACGCATAACGCATAACGCATAACGCATAACGCATAACGCATAACGCATAACGCACAACGCACAACGCATAACGCATAACGCATAACGCATAACGCACAACGCATAACGCATAACGCATAACGCATAACGCATAACGCATAACGCATAACGCATAACGCATAACGCATAACGCATAACGCATAACGCATAACGCATAACGCATAACGCATAACGCATAACGCATAACGCATAACGCATAACGCATAACGCATAACGCATAACGCATAACGCATAACGCATAACGCATAACGCATAACGCATAACGCATAACGCATAACGCATAACGCATAACGCATAACGCACAACGCATAACGCATAACGCATAACGCATAACGCATAACGCATAACGCATTACGCATTACGCATAACGCATAACGCATAACGCATAACGCATAACGCACAACGCACAACGCATAACGCATAACGCATAACGCATAACGCATAACGCATAACGCATGACGCATAACGCTTAACGAATAACGCATAACGCATAACACATTACGCATAACGCATAACACATAACGCATAACGCATAACGCATAACGCATAACGCATAACGCATAACGCATAACGCATAACGCATAACGCATAACGCATAACGCATAACGCATAACGCATAACGCATAACGCATAACGCATAACGCATAACGCATAACGCATAACGCATAACGCATAACGCATAACGCATAACGCATAACGCATAACGCATAACGCATAACGCATAACGCATAACGCATAACGCATAACGCATAACGCATAACGCGTAACGCGTAACGCATAACGCATAACGCATAACGCATAACGCATAACGCATAACGCATAACGCATAACGCATAACGCATAACGCATAACGCATAACGCATAGCCCATAACGCATAACGCATAACGCATAACGCATAACGCATAACGCATAACGCATAACGCATAACGCATAACGCATAACGCATAACGCATAACGCATAACGCATAACGCATAACGCATAACGCATAACGCATAACGCATAACGCATAACGCATAACGCATAACGCATAACGCATAACGCATAACGCATAACGCATAACGCATAACGCATAACGCATAACGCATAACGCATAACGCATAACGCATAACGCATAACGCATAACGCTTAACGCATAACGCATAACGCATAAAGCATTACGCATAACGGATAACGCATGACGCATAACGAATAACCCATAACGCATAACGCATAACGCATAAAGCATAGCCCATAACGCATAACGCATAACGCATTTCGCATAACGCATAACGCATAACGCATAACGCATAACGCATAACGCATAACGCATAACGCATAACGCATAACGCATATCGCATAACGCATAACGCATAACGCATAACGCATAACGCATAACGCATAACGCATAACGCATAACGCATAACGCATAACGCATAACGCATAACGCATAACGCATAACGCATAACGCATAACGCATAACGCATAACGCATAACGCATAACGCATAACGCATAACGCATAACGCATAACGCATAACGCATAACGCATAACGCATAACGCATAACGCATAACGCATAACGCATAACGCATAAAGCATAGCCCATAACGCATAACGCATAACGCATTTCGCATAACGCATAACGCATAACGCATAACGCATAACGCATAACGCATAACGCATAACGCATAACGCATAACGCATAACGCATAACGCATAACGCATAACGCATAACGCATAACGCATAACGCATAACGCATAACGCATAACGCATAACGCATAACGCATAACGCATAACGCATAACGCTTAACGCATAACGCATAACGCATAAAGCATTACGCATAACGGATAACGCATGACGCATAACGAATAACCCATAACGCATAACGCATAACGCATAAAGCATAGCCCATAACGCATAACGCATAACGCATTTCGCATAACGCATAACGCATAACGCATAACGCATAACGCATAACGCATAACGCATAACGCATAACGCATAACGCATAACGCATAAAGCTTAACGAATAACGCATAACGCATAACGCATAACGCATAACGCATAACGCATAACGCATAACGCATAACGCATAACGCATAACGCATAACGCATAACGCATAACGCATAACGCATAACGCATAACGCATAACGCATAACGCATAACGCATAACGCATAACGCATAACGCATAACGCATAACGCATAACGCATAACGCATAACGCATAACGCATAACGCATAACGCATAACGCATAACGCATAACGCATAACGCATAACGCATAACGCATAACGCATAACGCATAACGCATAACGCGTAACGCATAACGCATGCCGCATAACGCATAACGCATAACGCATAACGCATAACGCATAACGCATAACGCATAACGCATAACGCATAACGCATAACGCATAGCCCATAACGCATAACGCATAACGCATAACGCATAACGCATAACGCATAACGCATAACGCATAACGCATAACGCATAACGCATAACGCATAACGCATAACGCATAACGCATAACGCATAACGCATAACGCATAACGCATAACGCATAACGCATAACGCATAACGCATAACGCATAACGCATAACGCATAACGCATAACGCATAACGCATAACGCATAACGCATAACGCTTAACGCATAACGCATAACGCATAAAGCATTACGCATAACGGATAACGCATGACGCATAACGAATAACCCATAACGCATAACGCATAACGCATAAAGCATAGCCCATAACGCATAACGCATAACGCATTTCGCATAACGCATAACGCATAACGCATAACGCATAACGCATAACGCATAACGCATAACGCATAACGCATAACGCATAACGCATAACGCATAACGCATAACGCATAACGCATAACGCATAACGCATAACGCATAACGCATAACGCATAACGCATAACGCATAACGCATAACGCATAACGCATAACGCATAACGCATAACGCATAACGCATAACGCATAACGCATAACGCATAACGCATAACGCATAACGCATAACGCATAACGCATAACGCACAACGCATAACCCATAACGCATAACGCATAACGCATGACGCATAACGCATAACGCATAACGCATAACTCATAACGCATAACGCATAACGCATAACGCATAACGCATAACGCATAACGCATAACGCATAACGCATAACGCATAACGCATAACGCATAACGCATAACGCATAACGCATAAAGCATAGCCCATAACGCATAACGCATAACGCATTTCGCATAACGCATAACGCATAACGCATAACGCATAACGCATAACGCATAACGCATAACGCATAAAGCTTAACGAATAACGCATAACGCATAACGCATAACGCATAACGCATAACGCATAACGCATAACGCATAACGCATAACGCATAACGCATAACGCATAACGCATAACGCATAACGCATAACGCATAACGCATAACGCATAACGCATAACGCATAACGCATAACGCATAACGCATAACGCATAACGCATAACGCATAACGCATAACGCATAACGCATAACGCATAACGCATAACGCATAACGCATAACGCATAACGCATAACGCATAACGCATAACGCATAACGCATAACGCATAACGCATAACGCATAACGCATAACGCATAACGCATAACGCATAACGCATAACGCATAACGCATAACGCATAACGCATAACGCATAACGCATAACGCATTACGCATAACGCATAACGCACAACGCATAACGCATAACGCATAACGCATAACGCATAACGCATAACGCATAACGCATTACGCATAACGCATAACGCATAACTCATAACGCATAACGCATAACGCATCGCGCATAACGCATAACGCATATCGCATAGCGCATGACGCATAACGCTTAACGAATAACGCATAACGCATAACACATTACGCATAACGCATAACACATAACGCATAACGCATAACGCATAACGCATAACGCATAACGCATAACGCATAACGCATAACGCATAACGCATAACGCATAACGCATAACGCATAACGCATAACGCATAACGCACAACGCATAACGCATAACGCATAACGCATAACGCATAACGCATTACGCATAACGCATAACGCACAACGCATAACGCATAACGCATAACGCATAACGCATAACGCATATCGCATAACGCATAACGCATAACGCATAACGCATCGCGCATAACGCATAACGCATATCGCATAGCGCATGACGCATAACGCTTAACGAATAACGCATAACGCATAACACATTACGCATAACGCATAACACATAACGCATAACGCATAACGCATAACGCATAACGCATAACGCATAACGCATAACGCATAACGCATAACGCATAACGCATAACGCATAACGCATAACGCATAACGCATAACGCATAACGCATAACGCATAACGCATAACGCATAACGCATAACGCATAACGCATAACGCATAACGCATAACGCATAACGCATAACGCATAACGCACAACGCATAACGCATAACGCATAACGCATAACGCATAACGCATAACGCATAACGCATAACGCACAACGCACAACGCATAACGCATAACGCATAACGCATAACGCACAACGCATAACGCATAACGCATAACGCATAACGCATAACGCATAACGCATAACGCATAACGCATAACGCATAACGCATAACGCATAACGCATAACGCATAACGCATAACGCATAACGCATAACGCATAACGCATAACGCATAACGCATAACGCATAACGCATAACGCATAACGCTTAACGCATAACGCATAACGCATAACGCATAACGCATAACGCACAACGCATAACGCATAACGCATAACGCATAACGCATAACGCATAACGCATTACGCATTACGCATAACGCATAACGCACAACGCATAACGCATAACGCATAACGCATAACGCATAACGCATAACGCATAACGCATTACGCATAACGCATAACGCATAACTCATAACGCATAACGCATAACGCATCGCGCATAACGCATAACGCATATCGCATAGCGCATGACGCATAACGCTTAACGAATAACGCATAACGCATAACACATTACGCATAACGCATAACACATAACGCATAACGCATAACGCATAACGCATAACGCATAACGCATAACGCATAACGCATAACGCATAACGCATAACGCATAACGCATAACGCATAACGCATAACGCATAACGCACAACGCATAACGCATAACGCATAACGCATAACGCATAACGCATTACGCATAACGCATAACGCACAACGCATAACGCATAACGCATAACGCATAACGCATAACGCATATCGCATAACGCATAACGCATAACGCATAACGCATCGCGCATAACGCATAACGCATATCGCATAGCGCATGACGCATAACGCTTAACGAATAACGCATAACGCATAACACATTACGCATAACGCATAACACATAACGCATAACGCATAACGCATAACGCATAACGCATAACGCATAACGCATAACGCATAACGCATAACGCATAACGCATAACGCATAACGCATAACGCATAACGCATAACGCATAACGCATAACGCATAACGCATAACGCATAACGCATAACGCATAACGCATAACGCATAACGCATAACGCATAACGCATAACGCATAACGCATAACGCACAACGCATAACGCATAACGCATAACGCATAACGCATAACGCATAACGCATAACGCATAACGCACAACGCACAACGCATAACGCATAACGCATAACGCATAACGCACAACGCATAACGCATAACGCATAACGCATAACGCATAACGCATAACGCATAACGCATAACGCATAACGCATAACGCATAACGCATAACGCATAACGCATAACGCATAACGCATAACGCATAACGCATAACGCATAACGCATAACGCATAACGCATAACGCATAACGCATAACGCATAACGCATAACGCATAACGCATAACGCATAACGCATAACGCATAACGCATAACGCATAACGCATAACGCATAACGCATAACGCATAACGCATAACGCATAACGCATAACGCATAACGCATAACGCATAACGCATAACGCATAACGCATAACGCATAACGCATAACGCATAACGCATAACGCATAACGCATAACGCATTTCGCATAACGCATAACGCATAACGCATATCGCATGACGCTTAACGCATAACGCATAACGCATAACGGATAACGCTTGACGCATAACGCATAACGCATAACGCATAACGCATAACGGATAACGCTTGACGCATAACGCATAACGCATAACGCATAACGCATAACGCATAACGCATAACGCATAACGCATAACGCATAACGCATAACGCATAACGCATAACGCATAACGCATAACGCATAACGCATAACGCATAACGCATAACGCATAACGCATAACGCATAACGCATAACGCATAACGCATAACGCATAACGCATAACGCATAACGCATAACGCATAACGCATAACGCATAACGCATAACGCATAACGCATAACGCATAACGCATAACGCATAACGCATAACGCATAACGCATAACGCATAACGCATAACGCATAACGCATAACGCATAACGCATAACGCATAACGCATAACGCATAACGCATAACGCATAACGCATAACGCATAACGCATAACGCATAACGCATAACGCATATCGCATAGCGCATGACGCATAACGCTTAACGAATAACGCATAACGCATAACACATTACGCATAACGCATAACGCATAACGCATAACGCATAACGCATAACGCATAACGCATAACGCATAACGCATAACGCATAACGCATAACGCATAACGCATAACGCATAACGCATAACGCATAACGCATAACGCATAACGCATAACGCATAACGCATAACGCATAACGCATAACGCATAACGCATAACGCATAACGCATAACGCATAACGCATAACGCATAACGCATAACGCATAACGCATAACGCATAACGCATAACGCGTAACGCATAACGCATAACGCATAACGCATAACGCATAACGCGTAACGCATAACGCATAACGCATAACGCATAACGCATAACGCATAACGCATAACGCATAACGCATAACGCATAACGCATAACGCATAACGCATAACGCATAACGCATAACGCATAACGCATAACGCATAACGCATAACGCATAACGCATAACGCATAACGCATAACGCATAACGCATAACGTATAACGCATAACGCATAACGCATAACGCATATCGCATAACGCATAACGCAAAACGCATAACGCATAACGCATAACGCATAACGCATAACGCATAACGCATAACGCATAACGCATAACGCATAACGCATAACGCATAACGCATAACGCATAACGCATAACGCATAACGCATAACGCATAACGCATAACGCATAACGCATAACGCATAACGCATAACGCATAACGCATAACGCATAACGCATAACGCATAACGCATAACGCATAACGCATAACGCATAACGCATAACGCATAACGCATAACGCATAACGCATAACGCATAACGCATAACGCATAACGCATAACGCATAACGCATAACGCTTAACGAATAACGCATAACGCATAACGCATAACACATTACGCATAACGCATAACGCATAACGCATAACGCATAACGCATAACGCATAACGCATAACGCATAAAGCATAGCCCATAACGCATAACGCATAACGCATAACGCATAACGCATAACGCATAACGCATAACGCATAACGCATAACGCATAACGCATAACGCATAACGCATAACGCATAACGCATAACGCATAACGCATAACGCATAACGCATAACGCATAACGCATAACGCATAACGCATAACGCATAACGCATAACGCATAACGCATAACGCATAACGCATAACGCATAACGCATAACGCATAACGCATAACGCATAACGCATAACGCATAACGCATAACGCATAACGCATAACGCATAACGCATCGCGCATAACGCATAACGCATATCGCATAGCGCATGACGCATAACGCTTAACGAATAACGCATAACGCATAACACATTACGCATAACGCATAACACATAACGCATAACGCATAACGCATAACGCATAACGCATAACGCATAACGCATAACGCATAACGCATAACGCATAACGCATAACGCATAACGCATAACGCATAACGCATAACGCATAACGCATAACGCATAACGCATAACGCATAACGCATAACGCATAACGCATAACGCGTAACGCATAACGCATAACGCGTAACGCATAACGCATAACGCTTAACGCATAACGCATAACGCATAACGCATAACGCATAACGCATAACGCATAACGCATAACGCATAACGCATAACGCATAACGCATAACGCATAACGCATAACGCATAACGCTTAACGCATAACGCATAACGCATAAAGCATTACGCATAACGGATAACGCATGACGCATAACGAATAACCCATAACGCATAACGCATAACGCATAAAGCATAGCCCATAACGCATAACGCATAACGCATTTCGCATAACGCATAACGCATAACGCATAACGCATAACGCATAACGCATAACGCATAACGCATAACGCATAACGCATAACTCATAACGCATAACGCATAACGCATAACGCATAACGCATAACGCATAACGCATAACGCATAACGCATAACGCATAACGCATAACGCATAACGCATAACGCATAACGCATAACGCATAACGCATAACGCATAACGCATAACGCACAACGCATAACGCATAACGCATAACGCATAACACATAACGCATAACGCATAACGCATAACGCATAACGCATAACGCATAACGCATAACGCATAACGCATAACGCATAACGCATAACGCATAACGCATAACGCACAACGCATAACGCATAACGCATAACGCATAACGCATAACGCATTACGCATAACGCATAACGCACAACGCATAACGCATAACGCATAACGCATAACGCATAACGCATAACGCATAACGCATAACGCATAACGCATCGCGCATAACGCATAACGCATATCGCATAGCGCATGACGCATAACGCTTAACGAATAACGCATAACGCATAACACATTACGCATAACGCATAACACATAACGCATAACGCATAACGCATAACGCATAACGCATAACGCATAACGCATAACGCATAACGCATAACGCATAACGCATAACGCATAACGCATAACGCATAACGCATAACGCATAACGCATAACGCATAACGCATAACGCATAACGCATAACGCATAACGCACAACGCATAACGCATAACGCATAACGCATAACGCATAACGCATAACGCATAACGCACAACGCACAACGCATAACGCATAACGCATAACGCATAACGCATAACGCATAACGCATAACGCATGACGCATAACGCTTAACGAATAACGCATAACGCATAACACATTACGCATAACGCATAACACATAACGCATAACGCATAACGCATAACGCATAACGCATAACGCATAACGCATAACGCATAACGCATAACGCATAACGCATAACGCATAACGCATAACGCATAACGCATAACGCATAACGCATAACGCATAACGCATAACGCATAACGCATAACGCATAACGCATAACGCATAACGCATAACGCATAACGCATAACGCATAACGCATAACGCGTAACGCATAACGCATAACGCGTAACGCATAACGCATAACGCATAACGCATAACGCATAACGCATAACGCATAACGCATAACGCATAACGCATAACGCATAACGCATAACGCATAACGCATAACGCATAACGCATAACGCATAACGCATAACGCATAACGCTTAACGCATAACGCATAACGCATAAAGCATTACGCATAACGGATAACGCATGACGCATAACGAATAACCCATAACGCATAACGCATAACGCATAAAGCATAGCCCATAACGCATAACGCATAACGCATTTCGCATAACGCATAACGCATAACGCATAACGCATAACGCATAACGCATAACGCATAACGCATAACGCATAACTCATAACGCATAACGCATAACGCATAACGCATAACGCATAACGCATAACGCATAACGCATAACGCATAACGCATAACGCATAACGCATAACGCATAACGCATAACGCATAACGCATAACGCATAACGCATAACGCATAACGCATAACGCATAACGCATAACGCATAACGCATAACGCATAACGCATAACGCATAACGCATAACGCATAACGCATAAAGCATAGCCCATAACGCATAACGCATAACGCATTTCGCATAACGCATAACGCATAACGCATAACGCATAACGCATAACGCATAAAGCTTAACGAATAACGCATAACGCATAACGCATAACGCATAACGCATAACGCATAACGCATAACGCATAACGCATAACGCATAACGCATAACGCATAACGCATAACGCATAACGCATAACGCATAACGCATAACGCATAACGCATAACGCATAACGCATAACGCATAACGCATAACGCATAACGCATAACGCATAACGCATAACGCATAACGCGTAACGCATAACGCGTAACGCATAACGCATGCCGCATAACGCATAACGCATAACGCATAACGCATAACGCATAACGCATAACGCATAACGCATAACGCATAACGCATAACGCATAACGCATAGCCCATAACGCATAACGCATAACGCATAACGCATAACGCATAACGCATAACGCATAACGCATAACGCATAACGCATAACGCATAACGCATAACGCATAACGCATAACGCATAACGCATAACGCATAACGCATAACGCATAACGCATAACGCATAACGCATAACGCATAACGCATAACGCATAACGCATAACGCATAACGCATAACGCATAACGCATAACGCATAACGCTTAACGCATAACGCATAACGCATAAAGCATTACGCATAACGGATAACGCATGACGCATAACGAATAACCCATAACGCATAACGCATAACGCATAAAGCATAGCCCATAACGCATAACGCATAACGCATTTCGCATAACGCATAACGCATAACGCATAACGCATAACGCATAACGCATAACGCATAACGCATAACGCATAACGCATAACGCATAACGCATAACGCATAACGCATAACGCATAACGCATAACGCATAACGCATAACGCATAACGCATAACGCATAACGCATAACGAATAACCCATAACGCATAACGCATAACGCATAAAGCATAGCCCATAACGCATAACGCATAACGCATTTCGCATAACGCATAACGCATAACGCATAACGCATAACGCATAACGCATAACGCATAACGCATAACGCATAACGCATAACGCATAACGCATAACGCATAACGCATAACGCATAACGCATATCGCATAACGCATAACGCATAACGCATAACGCATAACGCATAACGCATAACGCATAACGCATAACGCATAACGCATAACGCATAACGCATAACGCATAACGCATAACGCATAACGCATAACGCATAACGCATAACGCATAACGCATAAAGCATAGCCCATAACGCATAACGCATAACGCATTTCGCATAACGCATAACGCATAACGCATAACGCATAACGCATAACGCATAACGCATAACGCATAAAGCTTAACGAATAACGCATAACGCATAACGCATAACGCATAACGCATAACGCATAACGCATAACGCATAACGCATAACGCATAACGCATAACGCATAACGCATAACGCATAACGCATAACGCATAACGCATAACGCATAACGCATAACGCATAACGCATAACGCATAACGCATAACGCATAACGCATAACGCATAACGCATAACGCATAACGCATAACGCATAACGCATAACGCATAACGCATAACGCATAACGCATAACGCATAACGCATAACGCATAACGCATAACGCATAACGCATAACGCATACCGCATAACGCATAACGCATAACGCATAACGCATAACGCATAACGCATAACGCATAACGCATAACGCATAACGCACAACGCATAACGCATAACGCATAACGCATAACGCATAGCGCATGACGCATAACGCTTAACGAATAACGCATAACGCATAACGCATAACACATTACGCATAACGCATAACGCATAACGCATAACGCATAACGCATAACGCATAAAGCATAGCCCATAACGCATAACGCATAACGCATTTCGCATAACGCATAACGCATAACGCATAACGCATAACGCATAACGCATAACGCATAACGCATAACGCATAACGCATAACGCATAACGCATAACGCATAACGCATAACGCATAACGCATAACGCATAACGCATATCGCATGACGCTTAACGCATAACGCATAACTCATAACGGATAACGCTTGACGCATAACGCATAACGCATAACGCATAACGCATAACGCATAACGCATAACGCATAACGCATAACGCATAACGCATAACGCATAACGCATAACGCATAACGCATAACGCATAACGCATAACGCATAACGTATAACGCATGACGCATAACGCATAACGCATAACGCATAACTCATAACGCATAACGCATAACGCATCGCGCTTAACGCATAACGCATATCGCATAGCGCATGACGCATAACGCTTAACGAATAACGCATAACGCATAACGCATAACACATTACGCATAACGCATAACACATAACGCATAACGCATAACGCATAACGCATAACGCATAACGCATAACGCATAACGCATAACGCATAACGCATAACGCATAACGCATAACGCATAACGCATAACGCATAACGCATAACGCATAACGCATAACGCATAACGCATAACGCATAACGCATAACGCATAACGCATAACGCATAACGCATAACGCATAACGCATAACGCATAACGCATAACGCATAACGCATAACGCATAACGCATAACGCATAACGCATAACGCATAACGCATAACGCATAACGCATAACGCATAACGCATAACGCATAACGCATAACGCATAACGCGTAACGCGTAACGCATAACGCATAACGCATAACGCATAACGCATAACGCATAACGCATAACGCATAACGCATAACGCATAACGCATAACGCATAACGCATAACGCATAACGCATAACGCATAACGCATAACGCATAACGCATAACGCATAACGCATAACGCATAACGCATAACGCATAACGCATAACGCATAACGCACAACGCATAACGCATAACGCATAACGCATAACGCATAACGCATAACGCATTACGCATAACGCATAACGCACAACGCATAACGCATAACGCATAACGCATAACGCATAACGCATAACGCATAACGCATTACGCATAACGCATAACGCATAACTCATAACGCATAACGCATAACGCATCGCGCATAACGCATAACGCATATCGCATAGCGCATGACGCATAACGCTTAACGAATAACGCATAACGCATAACACATTACGCATAACGCATAACACATAACGCATAACGCATAACGCATAACGCATAACGCATAACGCATAACGCATAACGCATAACGCATAACGCATAACGCATAACGCATAACGCATAACGCATAACGCACAACGCATAACGCATAACGCATAACGCATAACGCATAACGCATAACGCATTACGCATAACGCATAACGCACAACGCATAACGCATAACGCATAACGCATAACGCATAACGCATATCGCATAACGCATAACGCATAACGCATAACGCATCGCGCATAACGCATAACGCATATCGCATAGCGCATGACGCATAACGCTTAACGAATAACGCATAACGCATAACACATTACGCATAACGCATAACACATAACGCATAACGCATAACGCATAACGCATAACGCATAACGCATAACGCATAACGCATAACGCATAACGCATAACGCATAACGCATAACGCATAACGCATAACGCATAACGCATAACGCATAACGCATAACGCATAACGCATAACGCATAACGCATAACGCATAACGCACAACGCATAACGCATAACGCATAACGCATAACGCATAACGCATAACGCATAACGCACAACGCACAACGCATAACGCATAACGCATAACGCATAACGCACAACGCACAACGCATAACGCATAACGCATAACGCATAACGCACAACGCATAACGCATAACGCATAACGCATAACACATAACGCATAACGCATAACGCATAACGCATAACGCATAACGCATAACGCATAACGCATAACGCATAACGCATAACGCATAACGCATAACGCATAACGCATAACGCATAACGCATAACGCATAACGCATAACGCATAACGCATAACGCATAACGCATAACGCATAACGCATAACGCATAACGCATAACGCATAACGCATAACGCATAACGCATAACGCATAACGCATAACGCATAACGCATAACGCATAACGCATAACGCATAACGCATAACGCATAACGCATAACGCATAACGCATAACGCATATCGCATGACGCTTAACGCATAACGCATAACGCATAACGGATAACGCTTGACGCATAACGCATAACGCATAACGCATAACGCATAACGGATAACGCTTGACGCATAACGCATAACGCATAACGCATAACGCATAACGCATAACGCATAACGCATAACGCATAACGCATAACGCATAACGCATAACGCATAACGCATAACGCATAACGCATAACGCATAACGCATAACGCATATCGCATAGCGCATGACGCATAACGCTTAACGAATAACGCATAACGCATAACACATTACGCATAACGCATAACGCATAACGCATAACGCATAACGCATAACGCATAACGCATAACGCATAACGCATAACGCATAACGCATAACGCATAACGCATAACGCATAACGCATAACGCATAACGCATAACGCATAACGCATAACGCATAACGCATAACGCATAACGCATAACGCATAACGCGTAACGCATAACGCATAACGCGTAACGCATAACGCATAACGCATAACGCATAACGCATAACGCGTAACGCATAACGCATAACGCATAACGCATAACGCATAACGCATAACGCATAACGCATAACGCATAACGCATAACGCATAACGCATAACGCATAACGCATAACGCATAACGCATAACGCATAACGCATAACGCATAACGCATAACGCATAACGCATAACGCATAACGCATAACGCATAACGCATAACGCATAACGCATAAAGCATAACGCATAACGCATAACGCATAACGCATAACGCATATCGCATAACGCATAACGCAAAACGCATAACGCATAACGCATAACGCATAACGCATAACGCATAACGCATAACGCATAACGCATAACGCATAACGCATAACGCATAACGCATAACGCATAACGCATAACGCATAACGCATAACGCATAACGCATAACGCATAACGCATAACGCATAACGCATAACGCATAACGCATAACGCATAACGCATAACGCATAACGCATAACGCATAACGCATAACGCATAACGCATAACGCATAACGCATAACGCATAACGCATAACGCATAACGCATAACGCATAACGCATAACGCATAACGCATAACGCATAACGCACAACGCATAACGCATAACGCATAACGCATAACGCACAACGCATAACGCATAACGCATAACGCATAACACATAACGCATAACGCATAACGCATAACGCATAACGCATAACGCATAACGCATAACGCATAACGCATAACGCATAACGCATAACGCATAACGCATAACGCATAACGCATAACGCATAACGCATAACGCATAACGCATAACGCATAACGCATAACGCATAACGCATAACGCATAACGCATAACGCATAACGCATAACGCATAACGCATAACGCATAACGCATAACGCATAACGCATAACGCATAACGCATAACGCATAACGCATAACGCATAACGCATAACGCATAACGCATAACGCATAACGCATATCGCATGACGCTTAACGCATAACGCATAACGCATAACGGATAACGCTTGACGCATAACGCATAACGCATAACGCATAACGCATAACGGATAACGCTTGACGCATAACGCATAACGCATAACGCATAACGCATAACGCATAACGCATAACGCATAACGCATAACGCATAACGCATAACGCATAACGCATAACGCATAACGCATAACGCATAACGCATAACGCATAACGCATATCGCATAGCGCATGACGCATAACGCTTAACGAATAACGCATAACGCATAACACATTACGCATAACGCATAACGCATAACGCATAACGCATAACGCATAACGCATAACGCATAACGCATAACGCATAACGCATAACGCATAACGCATAACGCATAACGCATAACGCATAACGCATAACGCATAACGCATAACGCATAACGCATAACGCATAACGCATAACGCGTAACGCATAACGCGTAACGCGTAACGCATAACGCATAACGCATAACGCATAACGCATAACGCGTAACGCATAACGCATAACGCATAACGCATAACGCATAACGCATAACGCATAACGCATAACGCATAACGCATAACGCATAACGCATAACGCATAACGCATAACGCATAACGCATAACGCATAACGCATAACGCATAACGCATAACGCATAACGCATAACGCATAACGCATAACGCATAACGCATAACGCATAACGCATAAAGCATAACGCATAACGCATAACGCATAACGCATAACGCATATCGCATAACGCATAACGCAAAACGCATAACGCATAACGCATAACGCATAACGCATAACGCATAACGCATAACGCATAACGCATAACGCATAACGCATAACGCATAACGCATAACGCATAACGCATAACGCATAACGCATAACGCATAACGCATAACGCATAACGCATAACGCATAACGCATAACGCATAACGCATAACGCATAACGCATAACGCATAACGCATAACGCATAACGCATAACGCATAACGCATAACGCATAACGCATAACGCATAACGCATAACGCATAACGCATAACGCATAACGCATAACGCATAACGCATAACGCATAACGCATAACGCATAACGCATAACGCATAACGCATAACGCATAACGCATAACGCATAACGCATAACGCATAACGCATAACGCATAACGCATAACGCATAACGCATAACGCATAACGCATAACGCATAACGCATAACGCATAACGCATAACGCATAATGCATAACGCATAACGCATAACGAATAACGCATAACGCATAACGCATAACGCATAACGCATAACGCATAACGCATAACGCATGACGCATAACGCATATCGCATGACGCTTAACGCATAACGCATAACGCATAACGGATAACGCTTGACGCATAACGCATAACGCATAACGCATAACGCATAACGGATAACGCTTGACGCATAACGCATAACGCATAACGCATAACGCATAACGCATAACGCATAACGCATAACGCATAACGCATAACGCATAACGCATAACGCATAACGCATAACGCATAACGCATAACGCATAACGCATAACGCATCACGCATAACGCATAACGCATAACGCATAACGCATAACGCATAACGCATAACGCATAACGCATAACGCATAACGCATAACGCATAACGCATAACGCATAACGCATAACGCATAACGCATAACGCATAACGCATAACGCATAACGCATAACGCATAACGCATAACGCATAACGCATAACGCATAACGCATAACGCATAACGCATAACGCATAACGCATAACGCATAAAGCATAGCCCATAACGCATAACGCATTTCGCATAATGCATAACGCATAACGCATAACGCATAACGCATAACGCATAACGCATAACGCATAACGCATAACGCATAACGCATAACGCATAACGCATAACGCATAACGCATAACGCATAACGCATAACGCATAACGCATAACGCATAACGCATAACGCCTAACGCATAACGCATAACGCATAACGCATAACGCATAACGCATAACGCGTAACGCATAGCTCATAACGCATAACGCATAACGCATAACGCATAACGCAGAACGCATAACGCACAACGCACAACGCACAACGCACAACGCACAACGCACAACGCACAACGCACAACGCACAACGCATAACGCATAACGCATAACGCATAACGCATAACGCATAACGCATAACGCATAACGCATAACGCATAACGCATATCGCATAACGCATAACGCATAACGCATAACGCATAACGCATAACGCATAACGCATAACGCATAACGCATAACGCATAACGCATAACGCATAACGCATAACGCATAACGCATAACGAATAACGAATAACGCATAACGCATAACGCATAACGCATAACGCATAACGCATAACGCATAACGCGTAACGCATAGCTCATAACGCATAACGCATAACGCATAACGCATAACGCGTAACGCATAACGCATAACGCATAACGCATAACGAATAACGCATAACGCATAACGCATAACGCATAACGCATAACGCATAACGCATAACGCATAACGCATAACGCATAACGCATAACGCATAACGCATAACGCATAACGCATAACGCATAACGCATAACGCATAACGCATAACGCATAACGCATAACGCATAACGCATAACGCATAACGCGTAACGCATAACGCATAACGCATAACGCATAACGAATAACGCATAACGCATAACGCATAACGCATAACGCATAACGCATTACGCATAACGCATAACGCACAACGCATAACGCATAACGCATAACGCATAACGCATAACGCATAACGCATAACGCATAACGCATCGCGCATAACGCATAACGCATATCGCATAGCGCATGACGCATAACGCTTAACAAATAACGCATAACGCATAACACATTACGCATAACGCATAACACATAACGCATAACGCATAACGCATAACGCATAACGCATAACGCATAACGCATAACGCATAACGCATAACGCATAACGCATAACGCATAACGCATAACGCATAACGCATAACGCATAACGCATAACGCATAACGCATAACGCATAACGCATAACGCATAACGCATAACGCATAACGCATAACGCATAACGCACAACGCATAACGCATAACGCATAACGTATAACGCATAACGCATAACGCATAACGCACAACGCACAACGCATAACGCATAACGCATAACGCTTGACGCATAACGCATAACGCATAACGCATAACGCATAACGCATAACGCATAACGCATAACGCATAACGCATAACGCATAACGCATAACGCATAACGCATAACGCATAACGCATAACGCATAACGCATAACGCATAACGCATAACGCATAACGCATAACGCATAACGCATAACGCATAACGCATAACGCATAACGCATAACGCATAACGCATAACGCATAAAGCATAGCCCATAACGCATAACGCATTTCGCATAATGCATAACGCATAACGCATAACGCATAACGCATAACGCATAACGCATAACGCATAACGCATAACGCATAACGCATAACGCATAACGCATAACGCATAACGCGTAACGCATAACGCGTAACGCGTAACGCATAACGCATGACGCATAACGCGTAACGCATAGCTCATAACGCATAACGCATAACGCATAACGCATAACGCGTAACGCATAACGTATAACGCATAACGCATAACGCATAACGCATAACGCATAACGCATAACGCATAACGCATAACGCATAACGCATAACGCATAACGCATAACGCATAACGCATAACGCATAACGCATAACGCATAACGCATAACGCATAACGCATAACGCATAACGCATAACGCATAACGCATAACGCATAACGCATAACGCATAACGCATAACGCATAACGCATAACGCATAACGCATAACGCATAACGCATAACGCATAACGCATAACGCATAACGCATAACGCATAACGCATAACGCATAACGCATAACGCATAACGCATAACGCATAACGCATAACGCATAACGCATAACGCATAACGCATAACGCATAACGCGTAACGCATAACGCATAACGCGTAACGCATAACGCATAACGCATAACGCATAACGCATAACGCGTAACGCATAACGCATAACGCATAACGCATAACGCATAACGCATAACGCATAACGCATAACGCATAACGCATAACGCATAACGCATAACGCATAACGCATAACGCATAACGCATAACGCATAACGCATAACGCATAACGCATAACGCATAACGCATAACGCATAACGCATAACGCATAACGCATAACGCATAACGCATAACGCATATCGCATAACGCATAACGCAAAACGCATAACGCATAACGCATAACGCATAACGCATAACGCATAACGCATAACGCATAACGCATAACGCATAACGCATAACGCATAACGCATAACGCATAACGCATAACGCATAACGCATAACGCATAACGCATAACGCATAACGCATAACGCATAACGCATAACGCATAACGCATAACGCATAACGCATAGCGCATAACGCATAACGCATAACGCATAACGCATAACGCATAACGCATAACGCATAACGCATAACGCATAACGCATAACGCATAACGCATAACGCATAACGCATAACGCATAACGCATAACGCATAACGCATAACGCATAACGCATAACGCATAACGCATAACGCATAACGCATAACGCATAACGCATAACGCATAACGCATAACGCATAACGCATATCGCATAGCGCATGACGCATAACGCTTAACGAATAACGCATAACGCATAACACATTACGCATAACGCATAACGCATAACGCATAACGCATAACGCATAACGCATAACGCATAACGCATAACGCATAACGCATAACGCATAACGCATAACGCATAACGCATAACGCATAACGCATAACGCATAACGCATAACGCATAACGCATAACGCATAACGCATAACGCATAACGCGTAACGCATAACGCATAACGCATAACGCATAACGCATAACGCATAACGCATAACGCATAACGCATAACGCATAACGCATAACGCATAACGCATAACGCATAACGCACAACGCATAACGCATAACGCATAACGCTTGACGCATAACGCATAACGCATAACGCATAACGCATAACGCATAACGCATAACGCATAACGCATAACGCATAACGCATAACGCATAACGCATAACGCATAACGCATAACGCATAACGCATAACGCATAACGCATAACGCATAACGCATAACGCATAACGCATAACGCATAACGCATAACGCATAACGCATAACGCATAACGCATAACGCATAACGCATAACGCATAACGCATAACGCATAACGCATAACGCATAAAGCATAGCCCATAACGCATAACGCATTTCGCATAATGCATAACGCATAACGCATAACGCATAACGCATAACGCATAACGCATAACGCATAACGCATAACGCATAACGCATAACGCATAACGCGTAACGCATAACGCGTAACGCGTAACGCATAACGCATGACGCATAACGCGTAACGCATAGCTCATAACGCATAACGCATAACGCATAACGCATAACGCGTAACGCCTAACGTATAACGCATAACGCATAACGCATAACGCATAACGCATAACGCATAACGCATAACGCATAACGCATAACGCATAACGCATAACGCATAACGCATAACGCATAACGCATAACGCATAACGCATAACGCATAACGCATAACGCATAACGCATAACGCATAACGCATAACGCATAACGCATAACGCATAACGCATAACGCATAACGCATAACGCATAACGCATAACGCATAACGCATAACGCATAACGCATAACGCATAACGCATAACGCATAACGCATAACGCATAACGCATAACGCATAACGCATAACGCATAACGCATAACGCATAACGCATAACGCATAACGCATAACGCATCAAACGCATAACGCATAACGCATATCGCATAGCGCATGACGCATAACGCTTAACGAATAACGCATAACGCATAACACATTACGCATAACGCATAACGCATAACGCATAACGCATAACGCATAACGCATAACGCATAACGCATAACGCATAACGCATAACGCATAACGCATAACGCATAACGCATAACGCATAACGCATAACGCATAACGCATAACGCATAACGCATAACGCATAACGCATAACGCATAACGCGTAACGCATAACGCATAACGCGTAACGCATAACGCATAACGCATAACGCATAACGCATAACGCATAACGCGTAACGCATAACGCATAACGCATAACGCATAACGCATAACGCATAACGCATAACGCATAACGCATAACGCATAACGCATAACGCATAACGCATAACGCATAACGCATAACGCATAACGCATAACGCATAACGCATAACGCATAACGCATAACGCATAACGCATAACGCATAACGCATAACGCATAACGCATAACGCATAACGCATAACGCATAACGTATAACGCATAACGCATAACGCATAACGCATATCGCATAACGCATAACGCAAAACGCATAACGCATAACGCATAACGCATAACGCATAACGCATAACGCATAACGCATAACGCATAACGCATAACGCATAACGCATAACGCATAACGCATAACGCATAACGCATAACGCATAACGCATAACGCATAACGCATAACGCATAACGCATAACGCATAACGCATAACGCATAACGCATAACGCATAACGCATAACGCATAACGCATAACGCATAACGCATAACGCATAACGCATAACGCATAACGCATAACGCATAACGCATAACGCATAACGCATAACGCATAACGCATAACGCATAACGCATAACGCATAACGCATAACGCATAACGCATAACGCATAACGCATAACGCATAACGCATAACGCATAACGCATAACGCATAACGCATAACGCATAACGCATAACGCATAACGCATAACGCATAACGCATAACGCATAACGCATAACGCATAACGCATAATGCATAACGCATAACGCATAACGAATAACGCATAACGCATAACGCATAACGCATAACGCATAACGCATAACGCATAACGCATGACGCATAACGCATAACGCATAACGCATATCGCATGACGCTTAACGCATAACGCATAACGCATAACGGATAACGCTTGACGCATAACGCATAACGCATAACGCATAACGGATAACGCATAACGCATAACGCATAACGCATAGCCCATAACGCATAACGCTTAACGCATAACGCATAATGCAAAAGTCATAACGCATAACGCATAACGCATAGCCCATAACGCACAACGCACAACGCACAACGCACAACGCACAACGCACAACGCACAACGCACAACGCACAACGCACAACGCACAACGCACAACGCACAACGCATAACGCATAACGCATAACGCATAACGCATAACGCATAACGCATAACGCATAACGCATAACGCATAACGCATATCGCATACGCATAACGCATAACGCATAACGCATAACGCATAACGCATAACGCATAACGCATAACGCATAACGCATAACGCATAACGCATAACGCATAACGCATAACGCGTAACGCATAGCTCATAACGCATAACGCATAACGCATAACGCATAACGAAGAACGCATAACGCACAACGCACAACGCACAACGCACAACGCACAACGCACAACGCACAACGCACAACGCACAACGCATAACGCATAACGCATAACGCATAACGCATAACGCATAACGCATAACGCATAACGCATAACGCATAACGCATATCGCATAACGCATAACGCATAACGCATAACGCATAACGCATAACGCATAACGCATAACGCATAACGCATAACGCATAACGCATAACGCATAACGCATAACGCATAACGAATAACGAATAACGCATAACGCATAACGCATAACGCATAACGCATAACGCATAACGCATAACGCGTAACGCATAGCTCATAACGCATAACGCATAACGCATAACGCATAACGCGTAACGCATAACGCATAACGCATAACGCATAACGAATAACGCATAACGCATAACGCATAACGCATAACGCATAACGCATAACGCATAACGCATAACGCATAACGCATAACGCATAACGCATAACGCATAACGCATAACGCATAACGCATAACGCATAACGCATAACGCATAACGCATAACGCATAACGCATAACGCATAACGCATAACGCATAACGCATAACGCATAACGCATAACGAATAACGAATAACGCATAACGCATAACGCATAACGCATAACGCATAACGCATAACGCATAACGCGTAACGCATAGCTCATAACGCATAACGCATAACGCATAACGCATAACGCGTAACGCATAACGCATAACGCATAACGCATAACGAATAACGCATAACGCATAACGCATAACGCATAACGCATAACGCATAACGCATAACGCATAACGCATAACGCATAACGCATAACGCATAACGCATAACGCATAACGCATAACGCATAACGCATAACGCATAACGCATAACGCATAACGCATAACGCATAACGCATAACGCATAACGCATAACGCATAACGCATAACGCATAACGCATAACGCATAACGCATAACGCATCGCGCATAACGCATAACGCATATCGCATAGCGCATGACGCATAACGCTTAACAAATAACGCATAACGCATAACACATTACGCATAACGCATAACACATAACGCATAACGCATAACGCATAACGCATAACGCATAACGCATAACGCATAACGCATAACGCATAACGCATAACGCATAACGCATAACGCATAACGCATAACGCATAACGCATAACGCATAACGCACAACGCATAACGCATAACGCATAACGCATAACGCATAACGCATAACGCATAACGCACAACGCACAACGCATAACGCATAACGCATAACGCTTGACGCATAACGCATAACGCATAACGCATAACGCATAACGCATAACGCATAACGCATAACGCATAACGCATAACGCATAACGCATAACGCATAACGCATAACGCATAACGCATAACGCATAACGCATAACGCATAACGCATAACGCATAACGCATAACGCATAACGCATAACGCATAACGCATAACGCATAACGCATAACGCATAACGCATAACGCATAACGCATAACGCATAACGCATAACGCATAAAGCATAGCCCATAACGCATAACGCATTTCGCATAATGCATAACGCATAACGCATAACGCATAACGCATAACGCATAACGCATAACGCATAACGCATAACGCATAACGCATAACGCATAACGCATAACGCATAACGCATAACGCATAACGCATAACGCATAACGCATAACGCATAACGCATAACGCATAACGCATAACGCATAACGCATAACGCATAACGCATAACGCATAACGCATAACGCATAACGCATAACGCATAACGCATAACGCATAACGCATAACGCATAACGCATAACGCATAACGCATAACGCATAACGCATAACGCATAACGCATAACGCATAACGCATAACGCATAACGCATAACGCATAACGCATAACGCATAACGCATAACGCATAACGCATAACGCATAACGCATAACGCATAACGCATAACGCATAACGCATAACGCATAACGCATAACGCATAACGCATAACGCATAACGCATAACGCATAACGCATAACGCATAACGCATATCGCATAGCGCATGACGCATAACGCTTAACGAATAACGCATAACGCATAACACATTACGCATAACGCATAACGCATAACGCATAACGCATAACGCATAACGCATAACGCATAACGCATAACGCATAACGCATAACGCATAACGCATAACGCATAACGCATAACGCATAACGCATAACGCATAACGCATAACGCATAACGCATAACGCATAACGCATAACGCATAACGCATAACGCGTAACGCATAACGCATAACGCGTAACGCATAACGCATAACGCATAACGCATAACGCATAACGCGTAACGCATAACGCATAACGCATAACGCATAACGCATAACGCATAACGCATAACGCATAACGCATAACGCATAACGCATAACGCATAACGCATAACGCATAACGCATAACGCATAACGCATAACGCATAACGCATAACGCATAACGCATAACGCATAACGCATAACGCATAACGCATAACGCATAACGCATAACGCATAACGCATAACGTATAACGCATAACGCATAACGCATAACGCATATCGCATAACGCATAACGCATAACGCAAAACGCATAACGCATAACGCATAACGCATAACGCATAACGCATAACGCATAACGCATAACGCATAACGCATAACGCATAACGCATAACGCATAACGCATAACGCATAACGCATAACGCATAACGCATAACGCATAACGCATAACGCATAACGCATAACGCATAACGCATAACGCATAACGCATAACGCATAACGCATAACGCATAACGCATAACGCATAACGCATAACGCATAACGCATAACGCATAACGCATAACGCATAACGCATAACGCATAACGCATAACGCATAACGCATAACGCATAACGCATAACGCATAACGCATAACGCATAACGCATAACGCATAACGCATAAAGCATAGCCCATAACGCATAACGCATTTCGCATAATGCATAACGCATAACGCATAACGCATAACGCATAACGCATAACGCATAACGCATAACGCATAACGCATAACGCATAACGCATAACGCGTAACGCATAACGCGTAACGCGTAACGCATAACGCATGACGCATAACGCGTAACGCATAGCTCATAACGCATAACGCATAACGCATAACGCATAACGCGTAACGCCTAACGTATAACGCATAACGCATAACGCATAACGCATAACGCATAACGCATAACGCATAACGCATAACGCATAACGCATAACGCATAACGCATAACGCATAACGCATAACGCATAACGCATAACGCATAACGCATAACGCATAACGCATAACGCATAACGCATAACGCATAACGCATAACGCATAACGCATAACGCATAACGCATAACGCATAACGCATAACGCATAACGCATAACGCATAACGCATAACGCATAACGCATAACGCATAACGCATAACGCATAACGCATAACGCATAACGCATAACGCATAACGCATAACGCATAACGCATAACGCATAACGCATAACGCATAACGCATAACGCATAACGCATAACGCATAACGCATAACGCATAACGCATATCGCATAGCGCATGACGCATAACGCTTAACGAATAACGCATAACGCATAACACATTACGCATAACGCATAACGCATAACGCATAACGCATAACGCATAACGCATAACGCATAACGCATAACGCATAACGCATAACGCATAACGCATAACGCATAACGCATAACGCATAACGCATAACGCATAACGCATAACGCATAACGCATAACGCATAACGCATAACGCATAACGCATAACGCGTAACGCATAACGCATAACGCGTAACGCATAACGCATAACGCATAACGCATAACGCATAACGCGTAACGCATAACGCATAACGCATAACGCATAACGCATAACGCATAACGCATAACGCATAACGCATAACGCATAACGCATAACGCATAACGCATAACGCATAACGCATAACGCATAACGCATAACGCATAACGCATAACGCATAACGCATAACGCATAACGCATAACGCATAACGCATAACGCATAACGCATAACGCATAACGCATAACGCATAACGCATAACGCATAACGCATAACGCATAACGCATAACGCATAACGCATAACGCATAACGCATAACGCATAACGCATAACGCATAACGCATAACGCATAACGCATAACGCATAACGCATAACGCATAACGCATAACGCATAACGCATAACGCATAACGCATAACGCATAACGCATAACGCATAACGCATAATGCATAACGCATAACGCATAACGAATAACGCATAACGCATAACGCATAACGCATAACGCATAACGCATAACGCATAACGCATAACGCATGACGCATAACGCATAACGCATATCGCATGACGCTTAACGCATAACGCATAACGCATAACGGATAACGCTTGACGCATAACGCATAACGCATAACGCATAACGCATAACGGATAACGCTTGACGCATAACGCATAACGCATAACGCATAACGCATAACGCATAACGCATAACGCATAACGCATAACGCATAACGCATAACGCATAACGCATAACGCATAACGCATAACGCATAACGCATAACGCATAACGCATAACGCATAACGCATAACGCATAACGCATAACGCATAACGCATAACGCATAACGCATAACGCATAACGCATAACGCATAACGCATAACGCATAACGCATAACGCATAACGCATAACGCATAACGCATAACGCATAACGCATAACGCATAACGCATAACGCATAACGCATAACGCATAACGCATAACGCATAACGCATAAAGCATAGCCCATAACGCATAACGCATTTCGCATAATGCATAACGCATAACGCATAACGCATAACGCATAACGCATAACGCATAACGCATAACGCATAACGCATAACGCATAACGCATAACGCATAACGCATAACGCATAACGCATAACGCATAACGCCTAACGCATAACGCATAACGCATAACGCATAACGCATAACGCATAACGCATAACGCGTAACGCATAGCTCATAACGCATAACGCATAACGCATAACGCATAACGCAGAACGCATAACGCACAACGCACAACGCACAACGCACAACGCACAACGCACAACGCACAACGCACAACGCACAACGCATAACGCATAACGCATAACGCATAACGCATAACGCATAACGCATAACGCATAACGCATAACGCATAACGCATATCGCATAACGCATAACGCATAACGCATAACGCATAACGCATAACGCATAACGCATAACGCATAACGCATAATGCATAACGCATAACGCATAACGAATAACGCATAACGCATAACGCATAACGCATAACGCATAACGCATAACGCATAACGCATGACGCATAACGCATAACGCATAACGCATATCGCATGACGCTTAACGCATAACGCATAACGCATAACGGATAACGCTTGACGCATAACGCATAACGCATAACGCATAACGCATAACGGATAACGCTTGACGCATAACGCATAACGCATAACGCATAACGCATAACGCATAACGCATAACGCATAACGCATAACGCATAACGCATAACGCATAACGCATAACGCATAACGCATAACGCATAACGCATAACGCATAACGCATAACGCATAACGCATAACGCATAACGCATAACGCATAACGCATAACGCATAACGCATAACGCATAACGCATAACGCATAACGCATAACGCATAACGCATAACGCATAACGCATAACGCATAACGCATAACGCATAACGCATAACGCATAACGCATAACGCATAACGCATAACGCATAACGCATAACGCATAACGCATAACGCATAACGCATAATGCATAACGCATAACGCATAACGAATAACGCATAACGCATAACGCATAACGCATAACGCATAACGCATAACGCATAACGCATAACGCATGACGCATAACGCATAACGCATAACGCATATCGCATGACGCTTAACGCATAACGCATAACGCATAACGGATAACGCTTGACGCATAACGCATAACGCATAACGCATAACGCATAACGGATAACGCTTGACGCATAACGCATAACGCATAACGCATAACGCATAACGCATAACGCATAACGCATAACGCATAACGCATAACGCATAACGCATAACGCATAACGCATAACGCATAACGCATAACGCATAACGCATAACGCATAACGCATAACGCATAACGCATAACGCATAACGCATAACGCATAACGCATAACGCATAACGCATAACGCATAACGCATAACGCATAACGCATAACGCATAACGCATAACGCATAACGCATAACGCATAACGCATAACGCATAACGCATAACGCATAACGCATAACGCATAACGCATAACGCATAACGCATAACGCATAAAGCATAGCCCATAACGCATAACGCATTTCGCATAATGCATAACGCATAACGCATAACGCATAACGCATAACGCATAACGCATAACGCATAACGCATAACGCATAACGCATAACGCATAACGCATAACGCATAACGCATAACGCATAACGCATAACGCCTAACGCATAACGCATAACGCATAACGCATAACGCATAACGCATAACGCATAACGCGTAACGCATAGCTCATAACGCATAACGCATAACGCATAACGCATAACGCAGAACGCATAACGCACAACGCACAACGCACAACGCACAACGCACAACGCACAACGCACAACGCACAACGCACAACGCATAACGCATAACGCATAACGCATAACGCATAACGCATAACGCATAACGCATAACGCATAACGCATAACGCATATCGCATAACGCATAACGCATAACGCATAACGCATAACGCATAACGCATAACGCATAACGCATAACGCATAATGCATAACGCATAACGCATAACGAATAACGCATAACGCATAACGCATAACGCATAACGCATAACGCATAACGCATAACGCATGACGCATAACGCATAACGCATAACGCATATCGCATGACGCTTAACGCATAACGCATAACGCATAACGGATAACGCTTGACGCATAACGCATAACGCATAACGCATAACGCATAACGGATAACGCTTGACGCATAACGCATAACGCATAACGCATAACGCATAACGCATAACGCATAACGCATAACGCATAACGCATAACGCATAACGCATAACGCATAACGCATAACGCATAACGCATAACGCATAACGCATAACGCATAACGCATAACGCATAACGCATAACGCATAACGCATAACGCATAACGCATAACGCATAACGCATAACGCATAACGCATAACGCATAACGCATAACGCATAACGCATAACGCATAACGCATAACGCATAACGCATAACGCATAACGCATAACGCATAACGCATAACGCATAACGCATAACGCATAAAGCATAGCCCATAACGCATAACGCATTTCGCATAATGCATAACGCATAACGCATAACGCATAACGCATAACGCATAACGCATAACGCATAACGCATAACGCATAACGCATAACGCATAACGCATAACGCATAACGCATAACGCATAACGCATAACGCCTAACGCATAACGCATAACGCATAACGCATAACGCATAACGCGTAACGCATAGCTCATAACGCATAACGCATAACGCATAACGCATAACGCAGAACGCATAACGCACAACGCACAACGCACAACGCACAACGCACAACGCACAACGCACAACGCACAACGCACAACGCATAACGCATAACGCATAACGCATAACGCATAACGCATAACGCATAACGCATAACGCATAACGCATAACGCATATCGCATAACGCATAACGCATAACGCATAACGCATAACGCATAACGCATAACGCATAACGCATAACGCATAACGCATAACGCATAACGCATAACGCATAACGCATAACGCATAACGAATAACGAATAACGCATAACGCATAACGCATAACGCATAACGCATAACGCATAACGCATAACGCGTAACGCATAGCTCATAACGCATAACGCATAACGCATAACGCATAACGCGTAACGCATAACGCATAACGCATAACGCATAACGCATAACGAATAACGCATAACGCATAACGCATAACGCATAACGCATAACGCATAACGCATAACGCATAACGCATAACGCATAACGCATAACGCATAACGCATAACGCATAACGCATAACGCATAACGCATAACGCATAACGCATAACGCATAACGCATAACGCATAACGCATAACGCATAACGCATAACGCATAACGCATAACGCATAACGCGTAACGCATAACGCATAACGCATAACGCATAACGAATAACGCATAACGCATAACGCATAACGCATAACGCATAACGCATTACGCATAACGCATAACGCACAACGCATAACGCATAACGCATAACGCATAACGCATAACGCATAACGCATAACGCATAACGCATCGCGCATAACGCATAACGCATATCGCATAGCGCATGACGCATAACGCTTAACAAATAACGCATAACGCATAACACATTACGCATAACGCATAACACATAACGCATAACGCATAACGCATAACGCATAACGCATAACGCATAACGCATAACGCATAACGCATAACGCATAACGCATAACGCATAACGCATAACGCATAACGCATAACGCATAACGCATAACGCATAACGCATAACGCATAACGCATAACGCACAACGCATAACGCATAACGCATAACGCATAACGCATAACGCATAACGCATAACGCACAACGCACAACGCATAACGCATAACGCATAACGCTTGACGCATAACGCATAACGCATAACGCATAACGCATAACGCATAACGCATAACGCATAACGCATAACGCATAACGCATAACGCATAACGCATAACGCATAACGCATAACGCATAACGCATAACGCATAACGCATAACGCATAACGCATAACGCATAACGCATAACGCATAACGCATAACGCATAACGCATAACGCATAACGCATAACGCATAACGCATAACGCATAAAGCATAGCCCATAACGCATAACGCATTTCGCATAATGCATAACGCATAACGCATAACGCATAACGCATAACGCATAACGCATAACGCATAACGCATAACGCATAACGCATAACGCATAACGCATAACGCATAACGCATAACGCATAACGCATAACGCATAACGCATAACGCATAACGCATAACGCATAACGCATAACGCATAACGCATAACGCATAACGCATAACGCATAACGCATAACGCATAACGCATAACGCATAACGCATAACGCATAACGCATAACGCATAACGCATAACGCATAACGCATAACGCATAACGCATAACGCATAACGCATAACGCATAACGCATAACGCATAACGCATAACGCATAACGCATAACGCATAACGCATAACGCATAACGCATAACGCATAACGCATAACGCATAACGCATAACGCATAACGCATAACGCATAACGCATAACGCATAACGCATAACGCATAACGCATAACGCATAACGCATAACGCATATCGCATAGCGCATGACGCATAACGCTTAACGAATAACGCATAACGCATAACACATTACGCATAACGCATAACGCATAACGCATAACGCATAACGCATAACGCATAACGCATAACGCATAACGCATAACGCATAACGCATAACGCATAACGCATAACGCATAACGCATAACGCATAACGCATAACGCATAACGCATAACGCATAACGCATAACGCGTAACGCGTAACGCGTAACGCATAACGCGTAACGCATAACGCATAACGCATAACGCATAACGCATAACGCGTAACGCATAACGCATAACGCATAACGCATAACGCATAACGCATAACGCATAACGCATAACGCATAACGCATAACGCATAACGCATAACGCATAACGCATAACGCATAACGCATAACGCATAACGCATAACGCATAACGCATAACGCATAACGCATAACGCATAACGCATAACGCATAACGCATAACGCATAACGCATAACGCATAACGCATAACGCATAACGCATAACGTATAACGCATAACGCATAACGCATAACGCATATCGCATAACGCATAACGCAAAACGCATAACGCATAACGCATAACGCATAACGCATAACGCATAACGCATAACGCATAACGCATAACGCATAACGCATAACGCATAACGCATAACGCATAACGCATAACGCATAACGCATAACGCATAACGCATAACGCATAACGCATAACGCATAACGCATAACGCATAACGCATAACGCATAACGCATAACGCATAACGCATAACGCATAACGCATAACGCATAACGCATAACGCATAACGCATAACGCATAACGCATAACGCATAACGCATAACGCATAACGCATAACGCATAACGCATAACGCATAACGCATAACGCATAACGCATAACGCATATCGCATAGCGCATGACGCATAACGCTTAACGAATAACGCATAACGCATAACACATTACGCATAACGCATAACGCATAACGCATAACGCATAACGCATAACGCATAACGCATAACGCATAACGCATAACGCATAACGCATAACGCATAACGCATAACGCATAACGCATAACGCATAACGCATAACGCATATCGCATAGCGCATGACGCATAACGCTTAACGAATAACGCATAACGCATAACACATTACGCATAACGCATAACGCATAACGCATAACGCATAACGCATAACGCATAACGCATAACGCATAACGCATAACGCATAACGCATAACGCATAACGCATAACGCATAACGCATAACGCATAACGCATAACGCATAACGCATAACGCATAACGCATAACGCATAACGCATAACGCATAACGCATAACGCATAACGCGTAACGCATAACGCATAACGCATAACGCATAACGCATAACGCATAACGCATAACGCGTAACGCATAACGCATAACGCGTAACGCATAACGCATAACGCATAACGCATAACGCATAACGCGTAACGCATAACGCATAACGCATAACGCATAACGCATAACGCATAACGCATAACGCATAACGCATAACGCATAACGCATAACGCATAACGCATAACGCATAACGCATAACGCATAACGCATAACGCATAACGCATAACGCATAACGCATAACGCATAACGCATAACGCATAACGCATAACGCATAACGCATAACGTATAACGCATAACGCATAACGCATAACGCATATCGCATAACGCATAACGCAAAACGCATAACGCATAACGCATAACGCATAACGCATAACGCATAACGCATAACGCATAACGCATAACGCATAACGCATAACGCATAACGCATAACGCATAACGCATAACGCATAACGCATAACGCATAACGCATAACGCATAACGCATAACGCATAACGCATAACGCATAACGCATAACGCATAACGCATAACGCATAACGCATAACGCATAACGCATAACGCATAACGCATAACGCATAACGCATAACGCATAACGCATAACGCATAACGCATAACGCATAACGCATAACGCATAACGCATAACGCATAACGCATAACGCATAACGCATAACGCATAACGCATAACGCATAACGCATAACGCATAACGCATAACGCATAACGCATAACGCATAACGCATAACGCATAACGCATAACGCATAACGCATAACGCATAACGCATAACGCATAACGCATAACGCATAATGCATAACGCATAACGCATAACGAATAACGCATAACGCATAACGCATAACGCATAACGCATAACGCATAACGCATAACGCATGACGCATAACGCATAACGCATAACGCATATCGCATGACGCTTAACGCATAACGCATAACGCATAACGGATAACGCTTGACGCATAACGCATAACGCATAACGCATAACGCATAACGGATAACGCTTGACGCATAACGCATAACGCATAACGCATAACGCATAACGCATAACGCATAACGCATAACGCATAACGCATAACGCATAACGCATAACGCATAACGCATAACGCATAACGCATAACGCATAACGCATAACGCATAACGCATAACGCATAACGCATAACGCATAACGCATAACGCATAACGCATAACGCATAACGCATAACGCATAACGCATAACGCATAACGCATAACGCATAACGCATAACGCATAACGCATAACGCATAACGCATAACGCATAACGCATAACGCATAACGCATAACGCATAACGCATAACGCATAACGCATAACGCATAACGCATAACGCATAACGCATAACGCATAACGCATAACGCATAACGCATAACGCATAACGCATAAAGCATAGCCCATAACGCATAACGCATTTCGCATAATGCATAACGCATAACGCATAACGCATAACGCATAACGCATAACGCATAACGCATAACGCATAACGCATAACGCATAACGCATAACGCATAACGCATAACGCATAACGCATAACGCATAACGCATAACGCATAACGCCTAACGCATAACGCATAACGCATAACGCATAACGCATAACGCATAACGCGTAACGCATAGCTCATAACGCATAACGCATAACGCATAACGCATAACGCAGAACGCATAACGCACAACGCACAACGCACAACGCACAACGCACAACGCACAACGCACAACGCACAACGCACAACGCATAACGCATAACGCATAACGCATAACGCATAACGCATAACGCATAACGCATAACGCATAACGCATAACGCATATCGCATAACGCATAACGCATAACGCATAACGCATAACGCATAACGCATAACGCATAACGCATAACGCATAACGCATAACGCATAACGCATAACGCATAACGCATAACGCATAACGAATAACGAATAACGCATAACGCATAACGCATAACGCATAACGCATAACGCATAACGCATAACGCGTAACGCATAGCTCATAACGCATAACGCATAACGCATAACGCATAACGCGTAACGCATAACGCATAACGCATAACGCATAACGCATAACGAATAACGCATAACGCATAACGCATAACGCATAACGCATAACGCATAACGCATAACGCATAACGCATAACGCATAACGCATAACGCATAACGCATAACGCGTAACGCATAACGCATAACGCATAACGCATAACGCATAACGCATAACGCATAACGCATAACGCTTAACGAATAACGCATAACGCATAACACATTACGCATAACGCATAACACATAACGCATAACGCATAACGCATGACGCATATCGCATAACGCATAACGCATAACGCATAACGCATAACGCATAACGCATAACGCATAACGCATAACGCATAACGCATAACGCATAACGCATAACGCATAACGCATAACGCATAACGCATAACGCATAACGCATAACGCATAACGCATAACGCATAACGCATAACGCATAACGCATAACGCATAACGCATAACGCATAACGCATAACGCATAACGCATAACGCATAACGCATAACGCATAACGCATAACGCATAACGCATAACGCATAACGCATAACGCATAACGCATAACGCATAACGCATAACGCATAACGCATAACGCATAACGCATAACGCATAACGCATAACGCATAACGCATAACGCATAACGCATGACGCATAACGCATAACGCATAACGCATAACGCATAACGCATAACGCATAACGCATAACGCATAACGCATAACGCATAACTCATAACGCATAACGCATAACGCATAACGCATAACGCATGACGCATAACGCATAACGCATAACGGATAACGCTTGACGCATAACGCATAACGCATAACGCATAACGCATAACGCATAACGCATAACGCATAACGCATAACGCATAACGCATAACGCATAACGCATAACGCATAACGCATAACGCATAACGCATAACGCATAACGCATAACGCATAACGCATAACGCATAACGCATAACGCATAACGCATAACGCATAACGCATAACGCATAACGCATAACGCATAACGCATAACGCATAACGCATAACGCATAACGCATAACGCATAACGCATAACGCATAACGCATAACGCATAACGCATAACGCATAACGCATAACGCATAACGCATAACGCATAACGCGTAACGCATAACGCGTAACGCCTAACGTATAACGCATAACGCATAACGCATAACGCATAACGCATAACGCATAACGCATAACGCATAACGCATAACGCATAACGCATAACGCATAACGCATAACGCATAACGCATAACGCATAACGCATAACGCATAACGCATAACGCATAACGCATAACGCATAACGCATAACGCATAACGCATAACGCATAACGCATAACGCATAACGCATAACGCATAACGCATAACGCATAACGCATAACGCATAACGCATAACGCATAACGCATAACGCATAACGCATAACGCATAACGCATAACGCATAACGCATAACGCATAACGCATAACGCATAACGCATAACGCATAACGCATAACGCATAACGCATAACGCATAACGCATAACGCATAACGCATAACGCATAACGCATAACGCATAACGCATAACGCATAACGCATAACGCATAACGCATAACGCATAACGCATAACGCATAACGCATAACGCATAACGCATAACGCATAACGCATAACGCATAACGCGTAACGCGTACCGCGTAACGCATAACGCATGACGCATAACGCGTAACGCATAGCTCATAACGCATAACGCATAACGCATAACGCATAACGCGTAACGCATAACGTATAACGCATAACGCATAACGCATAACGCATAACGCATAACGCATAACGCATAACGCATAACGCATAACGCATAACGCATAACGCATAACGCATAACGCATAACGCATAACGCATAACGCATAACGCATAACGCATAACGCATAACGCATAACGCATAACGAATAACGCATAACGCATAACGCATAACGCATAACGCATAACGCATAACGCATAACGCATAACGCATAACGCATAACGCGTAACGCATAACGCATATCGCATAACGCATAACGCATAACGCATAACGCATAACGCATAACGCATACCGCATAACGCATAACGCATAACGCGTAACGCATAGCTCATAACGCATAACGCATAACGCATAACGCATAACGCGTAACGCATAACGCATAACGCATAACGCATAACGAATAACGCATAACGCATAACGCATAACGCATAACGCATAACGCATAACGCATAACGCATAACGCATAACGCATAACGCATAACGCATAACGCATAACGCGTAACGCGTAACGCATAACGCGTAACGCGTAACGCATAACGCATGACGCATAACGCGTAACGCATAGCTCATAACGCATAACGCATAACGCATAACGCATAACGCGTAACGCGTAACGCATAACGTATAACGCATAACGCATAACGCATAACGCATAACGCATAACGCATAACGCATAACGCATAACGCATAACGCATAACGCATAACGCATAACGCATAACGCATAACGCATAACGCATAACGCATAACGCATAACGCATAACGCATAACGCATAACGCATAACGCATAACGCATAACGCTTAACGAATAACGCATAACGCATAACACATTACGCATAACGCATAACACATAACGCATAACGCATAACGCATGACGCATATCGCATAACGCATAACGCATAACGCATAACGCATAACGCATAACGCATAACGCATAACGCATAACGCATAACGCATAACGCATAACGCATAACGCATAACGCATAACGCATAACGCATAACGCATAACGCATAACGCATAACGCATAACGCATAACGCATAACGCATAACGCATAACGCATAACGCATAACGCATAACGCATAACGCATAACGCATAACGCATAACGCATAACGCATAACGCATAACGCATAACGCATGCCGCATAACGCATAACGCATAACGCATAACGCATAACGCATAACGCATAACGCATAACGCATAACGCATAACTCATAACGCATAACGCATAACGCATGACGCATAACGCATAACGCATAACGCATAACGCATAACGCATAACGCATAACGCATAACGCATAACGCATAACGCATAAAGCATAGCCCATAACGCATAACGCATAACGCATTTCGCATAACGCATAACGCATAACGCATAACGCATAACGCATAACGCATAACGCATAACGCATAACGCATAACGCTTAACGAATAACGCATAACGCATAACGCATAACGCATAACGCATAACGCATAACGAATAACGCATACCGCATAGCGCATAACGCATAACGCTTAACGATTAACGCATAACGCATATCGCATAACGCTTAACGCATTACGCATAACGCATAACGAATAACGCATAACGCATAACGCATAACGCATAACGCATAACGCATAACGCATAACGCATAACGCATAACGGATAACGCTTGACGCATAACGCATAACGCATAACGCGTAACGCATAACGCATAACGCATAACGCATAACGCATAACGCATAACGCATAACGCATAACGCATAACGCATAACGCATAACGCATAACGCATAACGCATAACGCATAACGCATAAAGCATAGCCCATAACGCATAACGCATAACGCATTTCGCATAACGCATAACGCATAACGCATTACGCATAACGCATAACGCTTAACGAATAACGCATAACGCATAACGCATAACGCATAACGCATAACGAATAACGCATACCGCATAGCGCATAACGCATAACGCTTAACGATTAACGAATAACGCATATCGCATAACGCTTAACGCATTACGCATAACGCATAACGAATAACGCATAAGGCATAACGCATAACGCATAACGCATAACGCATAACGCATAACGCATAACGCATAACGCATAACGCATAACGCATAACGCATAACGCATAACGCATAAAGCATAACGCATAACGCATAACGTATAACGCATAACGCATAACGCATAACGCATAACGCATAACGCATAACGCGTAACGCGTAACGCATAACGCATAACGCATAACGCATAACGAATAACGCATAACGCATAACGCATAACGCATAACGCATAACGCATAACGCATAACGCATAACGCATAACGCATAACGCATAACTCATAACGCATAACGCATAACGCATAACGCATAACGCATAACGCATAACGCATAACGCTTAACGAATAACGCATAACGCATAACACATTACGCATAACGCATAACACATAACGCATAACCCATAACGCATGACGCATATCGCATAACGCATAACGCATAACGCATAACGCATAACGCATAACGCATAACGCATAACGCATAACGCATAACGCATAACGCATAACGCATAACGCATAACGCATAACGCATAACGCATAACGCATAACGCATAACGCATAACGCATAACGCATAACGCATATCGCATAACGCATAACGCATAACGCATAACGCATAACGCATAACGCATAACGCATAACGCATAACGCATAACGCATAACGCATAACGCATAACGCATAACGCATAACGCATAACGAATAACGCATACCGCATAGCGCATAACGCATAACGCTTAACGATTAACGCATAACGCATATCGCATAACGCTTAACGCATTACGCATAACGCATAACGCATAACGCATAACGCATAACGCATAACGCATAACGCATAACGCATAACGCATAACGCATAACGCATAACGCATAACGCATAACGCATAACGGATAACGCTTGACGCATAACGCATAACGCATCGCGCATAACGCATAACGCATAACGCATAACGCATAACGCATATCGCATGACGCATAACGCATAACGCATAACGCATAACGCATAACGCATAACGCATAACGCATAACGCATAACGCATAACGCATAACGCATAACGCATAACGCATAACGCATAACGCATAACGCATAACGCATAACGCATAACGCATAACGCATAACGCATAACGCATAACGCATAACGCATAACGCATAACGCATAACGCATAACGCATAACGCATAACGCATAACGCATAACGCATAACGCATAACGCATAACGCATAACGCATAACGCATAACGCATAACGCATAACGCATAACGCATATCGCATGACGCTTAACGCATAACGCATAACGCATAACGGATAACGCTTGACGCATAACGCATAACGCATAACGCATAACGCATAACGGATAACGCTTGACGCATAACGCATAACGCTTAACGATTAACGCATAACGCATTTCGCATAACGCATAACGCATAACGCATAAAGCATAGCCCATAACGCATAACGCATAACGCATTTCGCATAACGCATAACGCATAACGCATAACGCATAACGCATAACGCATAACGCTTAACGATTAACGCATAACGCATTTCGCATAACGCATAACGCATAACGCATAACGCATAACGCATAACGCATAACGCATAACGCATAACGCTTAACGAATAACGCATAACGCATAACGCATAACGCATAACGCATAACGAATAACGCATACCGCATAGCGCATAACGCATAACGCTTAACGATTAACGCATAACGCATATCGCATAACGCTTAACGCATTACGCATAACGCATAACGCATAACGCATAACGCATAACGCATAACGCATAACGCATAACGAATAACGCATAACGCATAACGCATAACGCATAACGCATAACGCATAACGCATAACGCATAACGCATAACGCATAACGCATAACGCATAACGCATAACGCATAACGCATAACGCATAACGCATAACGCAAAACGCATAACGCGTAACGCATAACGCATAACTCATAACGCATAACGCATAACGCATAACGCATAACGCATCGCGCATAACGCATAACGCATGACGCTTAACGCATAACGCATAACGGATAACGCTTGACGCATAACGCATAACGCATAACGCATAACGCATAACGCATAACGCATAACGCATAACGCATAACGCATAACGCATAACGCATAACGCATAACGCATAACGCATAACGCATGACGCATAACGCTTAACGAATAACGCATAACGCATAACACATTACGCATAACGCATAACACATAACGCATAACGCATAACGCATAACGCATAACGCATAACGCATAACGCATAACGCATAACGCATAACGCATAACGCATAACGCATAACGCATCGCGCATAACGCATAACGCATATCGCATAGCGCATAACGCATAACGCATAACGCATAACGCATAACGCATAACGCATAACGCATAACGCATAACGCATAACGCATAACGCATAACGCATAACGCATAACGCATAACGCATAACGCATAACGCATAACGCATAACGCATAACGCATAACGCATAACGAATAACGCATAACGCATAACGCATAACGCATAACGCATAACGCATAACGCATAACGCATAACGCATAACTCATAACGCATAACGCATAACGCATAACGCATAACGCATAACGCATAACGCATAACGCATAACGCATAACGCATAACGCATAACGCATAACGCATAACGCATAACGCATAACGCATAACGCATAACGCATAACGCATAACGCACAACGCACAACGCACAACGCACAACGCACAACGCACAACGCACAACGCACAACGCACAACGCACAACGCACAACGCACAACGCACAACGCACAACGCACAACGCACAACGCATAACGCATAACGCATAACGCATAACGCATAACGCATAACGCATAACGCATAACGTATAACGCATAACGCATAACGCATAACGCATAACGCATAACGCATAACGCATAACGCATAACGCATAACGCATAACGCATAACGCATAACGCATAACGCATAACGCATAACGCATAACGCATAACGCATAACGCATAACGCATAACGCATAACGCATAACGCATAACGCATAACGCTTAACGAATAACGCATAACGCATAACACATTACGCATAACGCATAACGCATAACGCATAACGCATAACGCATAACGCATGACGCATATCGCATAACGCATAACGCATAACGCATAACGCATAACGCATAACGCATAACGCATAACGCATAACGCATAACGCATAACGCATAACGCATAACGCATAACGCATAACGCATAACGCATAACGCATAACGCATAACGCATAACGCATAACGCATAACGCATAACGCATAACGCATAACGCATAACGCATAACGCATAACGCATAACGCATAACGCATAACGCATAACGCATAACGCATAACGCATAACGCATAACGCATAACGCATAACGCATAACGCATAACGCATAACGCATAACGCATAACGCATAACGCATAACGCATAACGCATAACGCATAACGCATAACGCATGACGCATAACGCATAACGCATAACGCATAACGCATAACGCATAACGCATAACGCATAACGCATAACGCATAACGCATAACTCATAACGCATAACGCATAACGCATAACGCATAACGCATGACGCATAACGCATAACGCATAACGGATAACGCTTGACGCATAACGCATAACGCATAACGCATAACGCATAACGCATAACGCATAACGCATAACGCATAACGCATAACGCATAACGCATAACGCATAACGCATAACGCATAACGCATAACGCATAACGCATAACGCATAACGCATAACGCATAACGCATAACGCATAACGCATAACGCATAACGCATAACGCATAACGCATAACGCATAACGCATAACGCATAACGCATAACGCATAACGCATAACGCATAACGCATAACGCATAACGCATAACGCATAACGCATAACGCATAACGCATAACGCATAACGCATAACGCATAACGCATAACGCATAACGCATAACGCATAACGCATAACGCATAACGCATAACGCATAACGCATAACGCATAACGCATAACGCATAACGCATAACGAATAACGCATAACGCATAACGCATAACGCATAACGCATAACGCATAACGCATAACGCATAACGCATAACGCATAACGCATAACGCGTAACGCATAACGCATATCGCATAACGCATAACGCATAACGCATAACGCATAACGCATAACGCATACCGCATAACGCATAACGCATAACGCGTAACGCATAGCTCATAACGCATAACGCATAACGCATAACGCATAACGCGTAACGCATAACGCATAACGCATAACGCATAACGAATAACGCATAACGCATAACGCATAACGCATAACGCATAACGCATAACGCATAACGCATAACGCATAACGCATAACGCATAACGCATAACGCATAACGCATAACGCATAACGCATAACGCGTAACGCGTAACGCATAACGCGTAACGCGTAACGCATAACGCATGACGCATAACGCGTAACGCATAGCTCATAACGCATAACGCATAACGCATAACGCATAACGCGTAACGCATAACGTATAACGCATAACGCATAACGCATAACGCATAACGCATAACGCATAACGCATAACGCATAACGCATAACGCATAACGCATAACGCATAACGCATAACGCATAACGCATAACGCATAACGCATAACGCATAACGCATAACGCATAACGCATAACGCATAACGCATAACGCATAACGCATAACGCATAACGCTTAACGAATAACGCATAACGCATAACACATTACGCATAACGCATAACACATAACGCATAACGCATAACGCATGACGCATATCGCATAACGCATAACGCATAACGCATAACGCATAACGCATAACGCATAACGCATAACGCATAACGCATAACGCATAACGCATAACGCATAACGCATAACGCATAACGCATAACGCATAACGCATAACGCATAACGCATAACGCATAACGCATAACGCATAACGCATAACGCATAACGCATAACGCATAACGCATAACGCATAACGCATAACGCATAACGCATAACGCATAACGCATAACGCATAACGCATAACGCATAACGCATAACGCATAACGCATAACGCATAACGCATGCCGCATAACGCATAACGCATAACGCATAACGCATAACGCATAACGCATAACGCATAACGCATAACGCATAACTCATAACGCATAACGCATAACGCATGACGCATAACGCATAACGCATAACGCATAACGCATAACGCATAACGCATAACGCATAACGCATAACGCATAACGCATAACGTATAAAGCATAGCCCATAACGCATAACGCATAACGCATTTCGCATAACGCATAACGCATAACGCATAACGCATAACGCATAACGCATAACGCATAACGCTTAACGAATAACGCATAACGCATAACGCATAACGCATAACGCATAACGCATAACGCATAACGAATAACGCATACCGCATAGCGCATAACGCATAACGCTTAACGATTAACGCATAACGCATATCGCATAACGCTTAACGCATTACGCATAACGCATAACGAATAACGCATAACGCATAACGCATAACGCATAACGCATAACGCATAACGCATAACGCATAACGCATAACGCATAACGCATAACGCATAACGGATAACGCTTGACGCATAACGCATAACGCATAACGCGTAACGCATAACGCATAACGCATAACGCATAACGCATAACGCATAACGCATAACGCATAACGCATAACGCATAACGCATAACGCATAACGCATAACGCATAACGCATAACGCATAAAGCATAGCCCATAACGCATAACGCATAACGCATTTCGCATAACGCATAACGCATAACGCATTACGCATAACGCATAACGCTTATCGAATAACGCATAACGCATAACGCATAACGCATAACGCATAACGAATAACGCATACCGCATAGCGCATAACGCATAACGCTTAACGATTAACGAATAACGCATATCGCATAACGCTTAACGCATTACGCATAACGCATAACGAATAACGCATAAGGCATAACGCATAACGCATAACGCATAACGCATAACGCATAACGCATAACGCATAACGCATAACGCATAACGCATAACGCATAACGCATAACGCATAACGCATAAAGCATAACGCATAACGCATAACGTATAACGCATAACGCATAACGCATAACGCATAACGCATAACGCATAACGCGTAACGCGTAACGCATAACGCATAACGCATAACGCATAACGAATAACGCATAACGCATAACGCATAACGCATAACGCATAACGCATAACGCATAACGCATAACGCATAACGCATAACGCATAACTCATAACGCATAACGCATAACGCATAACGCATAACGCATAACGCATAACGCATAACGCTTAACGAATAACGCATAACGCATAACACATTACGCATAACGCATAACACATAACGCATAACCCATAACGCATGACGCATATCGCATAACGCATAACGCATAACGCATAACGCATAACGCATAACGCATAACGCATAACGCATAACGCATAACGCATAACGCATAACGCATAACGCATAACGCATAACGCATAACGCATAACGCATAACGCATAACGCATAACGCATATCGCATAACGCATAACGCATAACGCATAACGCATAACGCATAACGCATAACGCATAACGCATAACGCATAACGCATAACGCATAACGCATAACGCATAACGCATAACGCATAACGCATAACGAATAACGCATACCGCATAGCGCATAACGCATAACGCTTAACGATTAACGCATAACGCATATCGCATAACGCTTAACGCATTACGCATAACGCATAACGCATAACGCATAACGCATAACGCATAACGCATAACGCATAACGCATAACGCATAACGCATAACGCATAACGCATAACGCATAACGCATAACGCATAACGCATAACGCATAACGCATAACGCATAACGCATAACGCATAACGCATAACGCATAACGGATAACGCTTGACGCATAACGCATAACGCATCGCGCATAACGCATAACGCATAACGCATAACGCATAACGCATAACGCATAACGCATATCGCATGACGCATAACGCATAACGCATAACGCATAACGCATAACGCATAACGCATAACGCATAACGCATAACGCATAACGCATAACGCATAACGCATAACGCATAACGCATAACGCATAACGCATAACGCATAACGCATATCGCATAACGCATAACGCATAACGCATAACGCATAACGCATAACGCATAACGCATAACGCATAACTCATAACGCATAACGCATAACGCATGACGCATAACGCATAACGCATAACGCATAACGCATAACGCATAACGCATAACGCATAACGCATAAAGCATAGCCCATAACGCATAACGCATAACGCATTTCGCATAACGCATAACGCATAACGCATAACGCATAACGCATAACGCATAACGCATAACGCATAACGCATAACGCTTAACGAATAACGCATAACGCATAACGCATAACGCATAACGCATAACGCATAACGCATAACGAATAACGCATACCGCATAGCGCATAACGCATAACGCTTAACGATTAACGCATAACGCATATCGCATAACGCTTAACGCATTACGCATAACGCATAACGAATAACGCATAACGCATAACGCATAACGCATAACGCATAACGCATAACGCATAACGCATAACGCATAACGCATAACGGATAACGCTTGACGCATAACGCATAACGCATAACGCGTAACGCATAACGCATAACGCATAACGCATAACGCATAACGCATAACGCATAACGCATAACGCATAACGCATAACGCATAACGCATAACGCATAACGCATAACGCATAACGCATAACGCATAACGCATAAAGCATAGCCCATAACGCATAACGCATAACGCATTTCGCATAACGCATAACGCATAACGCATTACGCATAACGCATAACGCTTAACGAATAACGCATAACGCATAACGCATAACGCATAACGCATAACGAATAACGCATACCGCATAGCGCATAACGCATAACGCTTAACGATTAACGAATAACGCATATCGCATAACGCTTAACGCATTACGCATAACGCATAACGAATAACGCATAAGGCATAACGCATAACGCATAACGCATAACGCATAACGCATAACGCATAACGCATAACGCATAACGCATAACGCATAACGCATAACGCATAACGCATAAAGCATAACGCATAACGCATAACGTATAACGCATAACGCATAACGCATAACGCATAACGCATAACGCATAACGCGTAACGCGTAACGCATAACGCATAACGCATAACGCATAACGAATAACGCATAACGCATAACGCATAACGCATAACGCATAACGCATAACGCATAACGCATAACGCATAACGCATAACTCATAACGCATAACGCATAACGCATAACGCATAACGCATAACGCATAACGCATAACGCTTAACGAATAACGCATAACGCATAACACATTACGCATAACGCATAACACATAACGCATAACCCATAACGCATGACGCATATCGCATAACGCATAACGCATAACGCATAACGCATAACGCATAACGCATAACGCATAACGCATAACGCATAACGCATAACGCATAACGCATAACGCATAACGCATAACGCATAACGCATAACGCATAACGCATAACGCATAACGCATATCGCATAACGCATAACGCATAACGCATAACGCATAACGCATAACGCATAACGCATAACGCATAACGCATAACGCATAACGCATAACGCATAACGCATAACGCATAACGAATAACGCATACCGCATAGCGCATAACGCATAACGCTTAACGATTAACGCATAACGCATATCGCATAACGCTTAACGCATTACGCATAACGCATAACGCATAACGCATAACGCATAACGCATAACGCATAACGCATAACGCATAACGCATAACGCATAACGCATAACGCATAACGCATAACGCATAACGCATAACGCATAACGGATAACGCTTGACGCATAACGCATAACGCATCGCGCATAACGCATAACGCATAACGCATAACGCATAACGCATAACGCATATCGCATGACGCATAACGCATAACGCATAACGCATAACGCATAACGCATAACGCATAACGCATAACGCATAACGCATAACGCATAACGCATAACGCATAACGCATAACGCATAACGCATAACGCATAACGCATAACGCATAACGCATAACGCATAACGCATAACGCATAACGCATAACGCATAACGCATAACGCATAACGCATAACGCATAACGCATAACGCATAACGCATAACGCATAACGCATAACGCATAACGCATAACGCATAACGCATAACGCATAACGCATAACGCATATCGCATGACGCTTAACGCATAACGCATAACGCATAACGGATAACGCTTGACGCATAACGCATAACGCATAACGCATAACGCATAACGGATAACGCTTGACGCATAACGCATAACGCTTAACGATTAACGCATAACGCATTTCGCATAACGCATAACGCATAACGCATAAAGCATAGCCCATAACGCATAACGCATAACGCATTTCGCATAACGCATAACGCATAACGCATAACGCATAACGCATAACGCTTAACGATTAACGCATAACGCATTTCGCATAACGCATAACGCATAACGCATAACGCATAACGCATAACGCATAACGCATAACGCTTAACGAATAACGCATAACGCATAACGCATAACGCATAACGCATAACGAATAACGCATACCGCATAGCGCATAACGCATAACGCTTAACGATTAACGCATAACGCATATCGCATAACGCTTAACGCATTACGCATAACGCATAACGCATAACGCATAACGCATAACGCATAACGCATAACGCATAACGCATAACGCATAACGCATAACGCATAACGCATAACGCATAACGCATAACGCATAACGCATAACGCATAACGCATAACGCATAACGCATAACGCATAACGCATAACGCATAACGCATAACGCATAACGCATAACGCATAACGCATAACGCAAAACGCATAACGCGTAACGCATAACGCATAACTCATAACGCATAACGCATAACGCATAACGCATAACGCATCGCGCATAACGCATAACGCATGACGCTTAACGCATAACGCATAACGGATAACGCTTGACGCATAACGCATAACGCATAACGCATAACGCATAACGCATAACGCATAACGCATAACGCATAACGCATAACGCATAACGCATAACGCATAACGCATAACGCATAACGCATGACGCATAACGCTTAACGAATAACGCATAACGCATAACACATTACGCATAACGCATAACACATAACGCATAACGCATAACGCATAACGCATAACGCATAACGCATAACGCATAACGCATAACGCATAACGCATAACGCATCGCGCATAACGCATAACGCATATCGCATAGCGCATGACGCATAACGCATAACGCATAACGCATAACGCATAACGCATAACGCATAACGCATAACGCATAACGCATAACGCATAACGCATAACGCATAACGCATAACGCATAACGCATAACGCATAACGCATAACGCATATCGCATGACGCTTAACGCATAACGCATAACGCATAACGGATAACGCTTGACGCATAACGCATAACGCATCGCGCATAACGCATAACGCATAACGCATAACGCATAACGCATAACGCATATCGCATGACGCATAACGCATAACGCATAACGCATAACGCATAACGCATAACGCATAACGCATAACGCATAACGCATAACGCATAACACATAACGCATAACCCATAACGCATGACGCATATCGCATAACGCATAACGCATAACGCATAACGCATAACGCATATCGCATAGCGCATGACGCATAACGCATAACGCATAACGCATAACGCATAACGCATAACGCATAACGCATAACGCATAACGCATAACGCATAACGCATAACGCATAACGCATAACGCATAACGCATAACGCATAACGCATAACGCATAACGCATAACGCATAACGCATAACGCATAACGCATAACGCATAACGCATAACGCATAACGCATAACGCATAACGCATAACGCATAACGCATAACGCATAACGCATAACGCATAACGCATAACGCATAACGCATAACGCATAACGCATGACGCATAACGCATAACGCATAACGCATAACGCATAACGCATAACGCATAACGCATAACGCATAACGCATAACGCATAACGTATAAAGCATAGCCCATAACGCATAACGCATAACGCATTTCGCATAACGCATAACGCATAACGCATAACGCATAACGCATAACGCATAACGCATAACGCTTAACGAATAACGCATAACGCATAACGCATAACGCATAACGCATAACGCATAACGCATAACGAATAACGCATACCGCATTTCGCATAACGCATAACGCATAACGCATAACGCATAACGCATAACGCTTAACGATTAACGCATAACGCATTTCGCATAACGCATAACGCATAACGCATAACGCATAACGCATAACGCATAACGCATAACGCTTAACGAATAACGCATAACGCATAACGCATAACGCATAACGCATAACGAATAACGCATACCGCATAGCGCATAACGCATAACGCTTAACGATTAACGCATAACGCATATCGCATAACGCTTAACGCATTACGCATAACGCATAACGCATAACGCATAACGCATAACGCATAACGCATAACGCATAACGCATAACGCATAACGCATAACGCATAACGCATAACGCATAACGCATAACGCATAACGCATAACGCATAACGCATAACGCATAACGCATAACGCATAACGCATAACGCATAACGCATAACGCATAACGCATAACGCATAACGCATAACGCATAACGCTTAACGAATAACGCATAACGCATAACGCATAACGCATAACGCATAACGAATAACGCATACCGCATAGCGCATAACGCATAACGCTTAACGATTAACGCATAACGCATATCGCATAACGCTTAACGCATTACGCATAACGCATAACGCATAACGCATAACGCATAACGCATAACGCATAACGCATAACGCATAACGCATAACGCATAACGCATAACGCATAACGCATAACGCATAACGCATAACGCATAACGCATAACGCATAACGCATAACGCATAACGCATAACGCATAACGCATAACGCATAACGCATAACGCATAACGCATAACGCATAACGCAAAACGCATAACGCGTAACGCATAACGCATAACTCATAACGCATAACGCATAACGCATAACGCATAACGCATCGCGCATAACGCATAACGCATGACGCTTAACGCATAACGCATAACGGATAACGCTTGACGCATAACGCATAACGCATAACGCATAACGCATAACGCATAACGCATAACGCATAACGCATAACGCATAACGCATAACGCATAACGCATAACGCATAACGCATAACGCATAACGCATGACGCATAACGCTTAACGAATAACGCATAACGCATAACACATTACGCATAACGCATAACACATAACGCATAACGCATAACGCATAACGCATAACGCATAACGGATAACGCTTGACGCATAACGCATAACGCTTAACGATTAACGCATAACGCATTTCGCATAACGCATAACGCATAACGCATAAAGCATAGCCCATAACGCATAACGCATAACGCATTTCGCATAACGCATAACGCATAACGCATAACGCATAACGCATAACGCTTAACGATTAACGCATAACGCATTTCGCATAACGCATAACGCATAACGCATAACGCATAACGCATAACGCATAACGCATAACGCTTAACGAATAACGCATAACGCATAACGCATAACGCATAACGCATAACGAATAACGCATACCGCATAGCGCATAACGCATAACGCTTAACGATTAACGCATAACGCATATCGCATAACGCTTAACGCATTACGCATAACGCATAACGCATAACGCATAACGCATAACGCATAACGCATAACGCATAACGCATAACGCATAACGCATAACGCATAACGCATAACGCATAACGCATAACGCATAACGCATAACGCATAACGCATAACGCATAACGCATAACGCATAACGCATAACGCATAACGCATAACGCATAACGCATAACGCATAACGCATAACGCAAAACGCATAACGCGTAACGCATAACGCATAACTCATAACGCATAACGCATAACGCATAACGCATAACGCATCGCGCATAACGCATAACGCATGACGCTTAACGCATAACGCATAACGGATAACGCTTGACGCATAACGCATAACGCATAACGCATAACGCATAACGCATAACGCATAACGCATAACGCATAACGCATAACGCATAACGCATAACGCATAACGCATAACGCATAACGCATGACGCATAACGCTTAACGAATAACGCATAACGCATAACACATTACGCATAACGCATAACACATAACGCATAACGCATAACGCATAACGCATAACGCATAACGCATAACGCATAACGCATAACGCATAACGCATAACGCATCGCGCATAACGCATAACGCATATCGCATAGCGCATGACGCATAACGCATAACGCATAACGCATAACGCATAACGCATAACGCATAACGCATAACGCATAACGCATAACGCATAACGCATAACGCATAACGCATAACGCATAACGCATAACGCATAACGCATAACGCATATCGCATGACGCTTAACGCATAACGCATAACGCATAACGGATAACGCTTGACGCATAACGCATAACGCATCGCGCATAACGCATAACGCATAACGCATAACGCATAACGCATAACGCATATCGCATGACGCATAACGCATAACGCATAACGCATAACGCATAACGCATAACGCATAACGCATAACGCATAACGCATAACGCATAACACATAACGCATAACCCATAACGCATGACGCATATCGCATAACGCATAACGCATAACGCATAACGCATAACGCATATCGCATAGCGCATGACGCATAACGCATAACGCATAACGCATAACGCATAACGCATAACGCATAACGCATAACGCATAACGCATAACGCATAACGCATAACGCATAACGCATAACGCATAACGCATAACGCATAACGCATAACGCATAACGCATAACGCATAACGCATAACGCATAACGCATAACGCATAACGCATAACGCATAACGCATAACGCATAACGCATAACGCATAACGCATAACGCATAACGCATAACGCATAACGCATAACGCATAACGCATAACGCATAACGCATGACGCATAACGCATAACGCATAACGCATAACGCATAACGCATAACGCATAACGCATAACGCATAACGCATAACGCATAACGTATAAAGCATAGCCCATAACGCATAACGCATAACGCATTTCGCATAACGCATAACGCATAACGCATAACGCATAACGCATAACGCATAACGCATAACGCTTAACGAATAACGCATAACGCATAACGCATAACGCATAACGCATAACGCATAACGCATAACGAATAACGCATACCGCATAGCGCATAACGCATAACGCTTAACGATTAACGCATAACGCATATCGCATAACGCTTAACGCATTACGCATAACGCATAACGAATAACGCATAACGCATAACGCATAACGCATAACGCATAACGCATAACGCATAACGCATAACGCATAACGCATAACGCATAACGGATAACGCTTGACGCATAACGCATAACGCATAACGCGTAACGCATAACGCATAACGCATAACGCATAACGCATAACGCATAACGCATAACGCATAACGCATAACGCATAACGCATAACGCATAACGCATAACGCATAACGCATAAAGCATAGCCCATAACGCATAACGCATAACGCATTTCGCATAACGCATAACGCATAACGCATTACGCATAACGCATAACGCTTATCGAATAACGCATAACGCATAACGCATAACGCATAACGCATAACGAATAACGCATACCGCATAGCGCATAACGCATAACGCTTAACGATTAACGAATAACGCATATCGCATAACGCTTAACGCATTACGCATAACGCATAACGAATAACGCATAAGGCATAACGCATAACGCATAACGCATAACGCATAACGCATAACGCATAACGCATAACGCATAACGCATAACGCATAACGCATAACGCATAACGCATAACGCATAACGCATAAAGCATAACGCATAACGCATAACGTATAACGCATAACGCATAACGCATAACGCATAACGCATAACGCATAACGCGTAACGCGTAACGCATAACGCATAACGCATAACGCATAACGAATAACGCATAACGCATAACGCATAACGCATAACGCATAACGCATAACGCATAACGCATAACGCATAACGCATAACGCATAACTCATAACGCATAACGCATAACGCATAACGCATAACGCATAACGCATAACGCATAACGCTTAACGAATAACGCATAACGCATAACACATTACGCATAACGCATAACACATAACGCATAACCCATAACGCATGACGCATATCGCATAACGCATAACGCATAACGCATAACGCATAACGCATAACGCATAACGCATAACGCATAACGCATAACGCATAACGCATAACGCATAACGCATAACGCATAACGCATAACGCATAACGCATAACGCATAACGCATAACGCATAACGCATAACGCATATCGCATAACGCATAACGCATAACGCATAACGCATAACGCATAACGCATAACGCATAACGCATAACGCATAACGCATAACGCATAACGCATAACGCATAACGCATAACGAATAACGCATACCGCATAGCGCATAACGCATAACGCTTAACGATTAACGCATAACGCATATCGCATAACGCTTAACGCATTACGCATAACGCATAACGCATAACGCATAACGCATAACGCATAACGCATAACGCATAACGCATAACGCATAACGCATAACGCATAACGCATAACGCATAACGCATAACGCATAACGCATAACGCATAACGCATAACGCATAACGCATAACGCATAACGCATAACGCATAACGGATAACGCTTGACGCATAACGCATAACGCATCGCGCATAACGCATAACGCATAACGCATAACGCATAACGCATAACGCATATCGCATGACGCATAACGCATAACGCATAACGCATAACGCATAACGCATAACGCATAACGCATAACGCATAACGCATAACGCATAACGCATAACGCATAACGCATAACGCATAACGCATAACGCATAACGCATAACGCATATCGCATAACGCATAACGCATAACGCATAACGCATAACGCATAACGCATAACGCATAACGCATAACTCATAACGCATAACGCATAACGCATGACGCATAACGCATAACGCATAACGCATAACGCATAACGCATAACGCATAACGCATAACGCATAAAGCATAGCCCATAACGCATAACGCATAACGCATTTCGCATAACGCATAACGCATAACGCATAACGCATAACGCATAACGCATAACGCATAACGCATAACGCTTAACGAATAACGCATAACGCATAACGCATAACGCATAATGCATAACGCATAACGCATAACGAATAACGCATACCGCATAGCGCATAACGCATAACGCTTAACGATTAACGCATAACGCATATCGCATAACGCTTAACGCATTACGCATAACGCATAACGAATAACGCATAACGCATAACGCATAACGCATAACGTATAACGCATAACGCATAACGCATAACGCATAACGCATAACGGATAACGCTTGACGCATAACGCATAACGCATAACGCGTAACGCATAACGCATAACGCATAACGCATAACGCATAACGCATAACGCATAACGCATAACGCATAACGCATAACGCATAACGCATAACGCATAACGCATAACGCATAACGCATAACGCATAACGCATAAAGCATAGCCCATAACGCATAACGCATAACGCATTTCGCATAACGCATAACGCATAACGCATTACGCATAACGCATAACGCTTAACGAATAACGCATAACGCATAACGCATAACGCATAACGCATAACGAATAACGCATACCGCATAGCGCATAACGCATAACGCTTAACGATTAACGAATAACGCATATCGCATAACGCTTAACGCATTACGCATAACGCATAACGAATAACGCATAAGGCATAACGCATAACGCATAACGCATAACGCATAACGCATAACGCATAACGCATAACGCATAACGCATAACGCATAACGCATAACGCATAACGCATAAAGCATAACGCATAACGCATAACGTATAACGCATAACGCATAACGCATAACGCATAACGCATAACGCATAACGCGTAACGCGTAACGCATAACGCATAACGCATAACGCATAACGAATAACGCATAACGCATAACGCATAACGCATAACGCATAACGCATAACGCATAACGCATAACGCATAACGCATAACTCATAACGCATAACGCATAACGCATAACGCATAACGCATAACGCATAACGCATAACGCTTAACGAATAACGCATAACGCATAACACATTACGCATAACGCATAACACATAACGCATAACCCATAACGCATGACGCATATCGCATAACGCATAACGCATAACGCATAACGCATAACGCATAACGCATAACGCATAACGCATAACGCATAACGCATAACGCATAACGCATAACGCATAACGCATAACGCATAACGCATAACGCATAACGCATAACGCATATCGCATAACGCATAACGCATAACGCATAACGCATAACGCATAACGCATAACGCATAACGCATAACGCATAACGCATAACGCATAACGCATAACGCATAACGCATAACGAATAACGCATACCGCATAGCGCATAACGCATAACGCTTAACGATTAACGCATAACGCATATCGCATAACGCTTAACGCATTACGCATAACGCATAACGCATAACGCATAACGCATAACGCATAACGCATAACGCATAACGCATAACGCATAACGCATAACGCATAACGCATAACGCATAACGCATAACGCATAACGGATAACGCTTGACGCATAACGCATAACGCATCGCGCATAACGCATAACGCATAACGCATAACGCATAACGCATAACGCATATCGCATGACGCATAACGCATAACGCATAACGCATAACGCATAACGCATAACGCATAACGCATAACGCATAACGCATAACGCATAACGCATAACGCATAACGCATAACGCATAACGCATAACGCATAACGCATAACGCATAACGCATAACGCATAACGCATAACGCATAACGCATAACGCATAACGCATAACGCATAACGCATAACGCATAACGCATAACGCATAACGCATAACGCATAACGCATAACGCATAACGCATAACGCATAACGCATAACGCATAACGCATAACGCATATCGCATGACGCTTAACGCATAACGCATAACGCATAACGGATAACGCTTGACGCATAACGCATAACGCATAACGCATAACGCATAACGGATAACGCTTGACGCATAACGCATAACGCTTAACGATTAACGCATAACGCATTTCGCATAACGCATAACGCATAACGCATAAAGCATAGCCCATAACGCATAACGCATAACGCATTTCGCATAACGCATAACGCATAACGCATAACGCATAACGCATAACGCTTAACGATTAACGCATAACGCATTTCGCATAACGCATAACGCATAACGCATAACGCATAACGCATAACGCATAACGCATAACGCTTAACGAATAACGCATAACGCATAACGCATAACGCATAACGCATAACGAATAACGCATACCGCATAGCGCATAACGCATAACGCTTAACGATTAACGCATAACGCATATCGCATAACGCTTAACGCATTACGCATAACGCATAACGCATAACGCATAACGCATAACGCATAACGCATAACGCATAACGCATAACGCATAACGCATAACGCATAACGCATAACGCATAACGCATAACGCATAACGCATAACGCATAACGCATAACGCATGACGCTTAACGCATAACGCATAACGGATAACGCTTGACGCATAACGCATAACGCATAACGCATAACGCATAACGCATAACGCATAACGCATAACGCATAACGCATAACGCATAACGCATAACGCATAACGCATAACGCATAACGCATAACGCATGACGCATAACGCTTAACGAATAACGCATAACGCATAACACATTACGCATAACGCATAACACATAACGCATAACGCATAACGCATAACGCATAACGCATAACGCATAACGCATAACGCATAACGCATAACGCATAACGCATCGCGCATAACGCATAACGCATATCGCATAGCGCATGACGCATAACGCATAACGCATAACGCATAACGCATAACGCATAACGCATAACGCATAACGCATAACGCATAACGCATAACGCATAACGCATAACGCATAACGCATAACGCATAACGCATAACGCATATCGCATGACGCTTAACGCATAACGCATAACGCATAACGGATAACGCTTGACGCATAACGCATAACGCATCGCGCATAACGCATAACGCATAACGCATAACGCATAACGCATAACGCATATCGCATGACGCATAACGCATAACGCATAACGCATAACGCATAACGCATAACGCATAACGCATAACGCATAACGCATAACGCATAACACATAACGCATAACCCATAACGCATGACGCATATCGCATAACGCATAACGCATAACGCATAACGCATAACGCATATCGCATAGCGCATGACGCATAACGCATAACGCATAACGCATAACGCATAACGCATAACGCATAACGCATAACGCATAACGCATAACGCATAACGCATAACGCATAACGCATAACGCATAACGCATAACGCATAACGCATAACGCATAACGCATAACGCATAACGCATAACGCATAACGCATAACGCATAACGCATAACGCATAACGCATAACGCATAACGCATAACGCATAACGCATAACGCATAACGCATAACGCATAACGCATAACGCATAACGCATAACGCATAAAGCATAGCCCATAACGCATAACGCATAACGCATTTCGCATAACGCATAACGCATAACGCATAACGCATAACGCATAACGCATAACGCATAACGCATAACGCTTAACGAATAACGCATAACGCATAACGCATAACGCATAACGCATAACGCATAACGCATAACGAATAACGCATACCGCATAGCGCATAACGCATAACGCTTAACGATTAACGCATAACGCATATCGCATAACGCTTAACGCATTACGCATAACGCATAACGAATAACGCATAACGCATAACGCATAACGCATAACGCATAACGCATAACGCATAACGCATAACGCATAACGCATAACGCATAACGGATAACGCTTGACGCATAACGCATAACGCATAACGCGTAACGCATAACGCATAACGCATAACGCATAACGCATAACGCATAACGCATAACGCATAACGCATAACGCATAACGCATAACGCATAACGCATAACGCATAACGCATAACGCATAACGCATAAAGCATAGCCCATAACGCATAACGCATAACGCATTTCGCATAACGCATAACGCATAACGCATTACGCATAACGCATAACGCTTAACGAATAACGCATAACGCATAACGCATAACGCATAACGCATAACGAATAACGCATACCGCATAGCGCATAACGCATAACGCTTAACGATTAACGAATAACGCATATCGCATAACGCTTAACGCATTACGCATAACGCATAACGAATAACGCATAAGGCATAACGCATAACGCATAACGCATAACGCATAACGCATAACGCATAACGCATAACGCATAACGCATAACGCATAACGCATAACGCATAACGCATAACGCATAAAGCATAACGCATAACGCATAACGTATAACGCATAACGCATAACGCATAACGCATAACGCATAACGCATAACGCGTAACGCGTAACGCATAACGCAATAACGCATAACGCATAACGAATAACGCATAACGCATAACGCATAACGCATAACGCATAACGCATAACGCATAACGCATAACGCATAACGCATAACTCATAACGCATAACGCATAACGCATAACGCATAACGCATAACGCATAACGCATAACGCTTAACGAATAACGCATAACGCATAACACATTACGCATAACGCATAACACATAACGCATAACCCATAACGCATGACGCATATCGCATAACGCATAACGCATAACGCATAACGCATAACGCATAACGCATAACGCATAACGCATAACGCATAACGCATAACGCATAACGCATAACGCATAACGCATAACGCATAACGCATAACGCATATCGCATAACGCATAACGCATAACGCATAACGCATAACGCATAACGCATAACGCATAACGCATAACGCATAACGCATAACGCATAACGCATAACGCATAACGCATAACGCATAACGCATAACGCATAACGCATAACGCATAACGCATAACGCATAACGCATAACGCATAACGCATAACGCATAACGCATAACGCATAACGCATAACGCATAACGCATAACGCATAACGCTAACGCATAACGCATAACGCATAACGCATAACGCATAACGCATAACGCATAACGCATAACGCATAACGCATAACGCATAACGCATAACGCATAACGCATAACGCATAACGCATAACGCATAACGCATAACGCATAACGCATAACGCATAACGCATAACGCATAACGCATAACGCAAAACGCATAACGCGTAACGCATAACGCATAACTCCTAACGCATAACGCATAACGCATCGCGCATAACGCATAACGCATGACGCTTAACGCATAACGCATAACGGATAACGCTTGACGCATAACGCATAACGCATAACGCATAACGCATAACGGATAACGCTTGACGCATAACGCATAACGCATAACGCATAACGCATAACGCATAACGCATAACGCATAACGCATAACGCATAACGCATAACGCATAACGCATAACGCATAACGCATAACGCATAACGCATAACGCATAACGCATAACGCATAACGCATAACGCATAACGCATAACGCATAACGCATAACGCATAACGCATAACGCATAACGCATAACGCATAACGCATAACGCATAACGCATAACGCATAACGCATAACGCATAACGCATAACGCATAAAGCATAGCCCATAACGCATAACGCATAACGCATTTCGCATAACGCATAACGCATAACGCATAACGCAAAACGCATAACGCATAACGCATAACGCATAACGCATAACGCATAACGCATAACGCATAACGCATAACGCATAACGCATAACGCATAACGCATAACGCATAACGCATAACGCATAACGCGTAACGCGTAACGCATAACGCATAACGCATAACGCATAACGCGTAACGCATAGCTCATAACGCATAACGCATAACGCATAACGCATAACGCGTAACGCATAACGCGTAACGCATAACGCTTAACGCATAACGCATAACGCATAACGCATAACGCATAACGCATAACGCATAACGCATAACGCATAACGCATAACGCATAACGCATAACGCATAACGCATAACGCATAACGCATAACGCATAACGCATAACGCATAACGCATAACGCATAACGCATAACGCATAACGCATAACGCATAACGCATAACGCATAACGCATAACGCATAACGCATAACGCATAACGCATAACGCATAACGCATAACGCATAACGCATAACGCATAACGCATAACGCATAACGCATAACGCATAACGCATAACGCATAACGCATAACGCATAGCCCATAACGCATAACGCATAACGCATTTCGCATAACGCATAACGCATAACGCATAACGCATAACGCGTAACGCATAGCTCATAACGCATAACGCATAACGCATAACGCATAACGCGTAACGCATAACGCGTAACGCATAACGCTTAACGCATAACGCATAACGCATAACGCATAACGCATAACGCATAACGCATAACGCATAACGCATAACGCATAACGCATAACGCATAACGCATAACGCATAACGCATAACGCATAACGCATAACGCATAACGCATAACGCATAACGCATAACGCATAACGCATAACGCATAACGCATAACGCATAACGCATAACGCATAACGCATAACGCATAACGCATAACGCATAACGCATAACGCATAACGCATAACGCATAACGCATAACGCATAACGCATAACGCATAACGCATAACGCATAACGCATAACGCATAACGCATAACGCATAACGCATAACGCATAACGCATAACGCATAACGCATAACGCGTAACGCGTAACGCATAACGCATAACGCATAACGCATAACGCGTAACGCATAGCTCATAACGCATAACGCATAACGCATAACGCATAACGCGTAACGCATAACGCATAACGCATAACGCATAACGCATAACGCATAACGCATAACGCATAACGCATAACGCATAACGCATAACGCATAACGCATAACGCATAACGCATAACGCATAACGCATAACGCATAACGCATAACGCATAACGCATAACGCATAACGCATAACGCATAACGCATAACGCATAACGCATAACGCATAACGCATAACGCATAACGCATAACGCATAACGCATAACGCATAACGCATAACGCATAACGCATAACGCATAACGCATAACGCATAACGCATAACGCATAACGCATAACGCATAACGCATAACGCATAACGCATAACGCATAACGCATAACGCATAACGCATAACGCATAACGCATAACGCATAACGCATAACGCATAACGCATAACGCATAACGCGTAACGCGTAACGCGTAACGCATAACGCATAACGCATAACGCATAACGCGTAACGCATAGCTCATAACGCATAACGCATAACGCATAACGCATAACGCGTAACGCATAACGCATAACGCATAACGCATAACGCATAACGCATAACGCATAACGAATAACGCATAACGCATAACGCATAACGCATAACGCATAACGCATAACTCATAACGCATAACGCATAACGCATAACGCATAACTCATAACGCATAACGCATAACGCATAACGCATAACGCATAACGCATAACGCATAACGCTTAACGAATAACGCATAACGCATAACACATTACGCATAACGCATAACACATAACGCATAACGCATAACGCATAACGCATAACGCATAACGCATAACGCGTAACGCGTAACGCATAACGCGTAACGCATAACGCATAACGCATAACGCATAACGCGTAACGCATAGCTCATAACGCATAACGCATAACGCATAACGCATAACGCGTAACGCATAACGCATAACGCATAACGCATAACGCATAACGCATAACGCATAACGCATAACGCATAACGCATAACGCATAACGCATAACGCATAACGCATAACGCATAACGCATAACGCATAACGCATAACGCATAACGCATAACGCATAACGCATAACGCATAACGCATAACGCTTAACGAATAACGCATAACGCATAACGCATAACGCATAACGCATAACGCATAACGCATAACTCATAACGCATAACGCATAACGCATAACGCATAACGCATAACGCATAACGCATAACGCATAACGCATAACGCATAACGCATAACGCATAATGCATAACGCATAACGCGTAACGCGTAACGCATAACGCATAACGCATAACGCATAACGCGTAACGCATAGCTCATAACGCATAACGCATAACGCAAAACGCATAACGCGTAACGCATAACGCATAACTCATAACGCATAACGCATAACGCATAACGCATAACGCATAACGCATCGCGCATAACGCATAACGCATGACGCTTAACGCATAACGCATAACGCATAACGGATAACGCTTGACGCATAACGCATAACGCATAACGCATAACGCATAACGCATAACGCATAACGCATAACGCATAACGCATAACGCATAACGCTAACGCATAACGCATAACGCATAACGCATAACGCATAACGCATAACGCATAACGCATAACGCATAACGCATAACGCATAACGCATAACGCATAACGCATAACGCATAACGCATAACGCATAACGCATAACGCATAACGCATAACGCATAACGCATAACGCATAACGCATAACGCAAAACGCATAACGCGTAACGCATAACGCATAACTCCTAACGCATAACGCATAACGCATCGCGCATAACGCATAACGCATGACGCTTAACGCATAACGCATAACGGATAACGCTTGACGCATAACGCATAACGCATAACGCATAACGCATAACGGATAACGCTTGCGCATAACGCATAACGCATAACGCATAACGCATAACGCATAACGCATAACGCATAACGCATAACGCATAACGCATAACGCATAACGCATAACGCATAACGCATAACGCATAACGCATAACGCATAACGCATAACGCATAACGCATAACGCATAACGCATAACGCATAACGCATAACGCATAACGCATAACGCATAACGCATAACGCATAACGCATAACGCATAACGCATAACGCATAACGCATAACGCATAACGCATAACTCATAACGCATAACGCATAACGCATAACGCATAACGCATAACGCATAACGCATAACGCATAACGCATAACGCATAACGCATAACGCATAACGCATAACGCATAACGCATAACGCATAAAGCATAGCCCATAACGCATAACGCATAACGCATTTCGCATAACGCATAACGCATAACGCATAACGCAAAACGCATAACGCATAACGCATAACGCATAACGCATAACGCATAACGCATAACGCATAACGCATAACGCATAACGCATAACGCATAACGCATAACGCATAACGCATAACGCATAACGCATAACGCGTAACGCGTAACGCATAACGCATAACGCATAACGCATAACGCGTAACGCATAGCTCATAACGCATAACGCATAACGCATAACGCATAACGCGTAACGCATAACGCGTAACGCATAACGCATAACGCATAACGCATAACGCATAACGCATAACGCATAACGCATAACGCATAACGCATAACGCATAACGCATAACGCATAACGCATAACGCATAACGCATAACGCATAACGCATAACGCATAACGCATAACGCATAACGCATAACGCATAACGCATAACGCATAACGCATAACGCATAACGCATAACGCATAACGCATAACGCATAACGCATAACGCATAACGCATAACGCATAACGCATAACGCATAACGCATAACGCATAACGCATAACGCATAACGCATAACGCATAACGCATAACGCATAACGCATAACGCATAACGCATAACGCATAACGCATAACGCATAACGCATAACGCATAACGCGTAACGCGTAACGCATAACGCATAACGCATAACGCATAACGCGTAACGCATAGCTCATAACGCATAACGCATAACGCATAACGCATAACGCGTAACGCATAACGCATAACGCATAACGCATAACGCATAACGCATAACGCATAACGCATAACGCATAACGCATAACGCATAACGCATAACGCATAACGCATAACGCATAACGCATAACGCATAACGCATAACGCATAACGCATAACGCATAACGCATAACGCATAACGCATAACGCATAACGCATAACGCATAACGCATAACGCATAACGCATAACGCATAACGCATAACGCATAACGCATAACGCATAACGCATAACGCATAACGCATAACGCATAACGCATAACGCATAACGCATAACGCATAACGCATAACGCATAACGCATAACGCATAACGCATAACGCATAACGCATAACGCATAACGCATGACGCATAACGCATAACGCATAACGCATAACGCATAACGCGTAACGCGTAACGCGTAACGCATAACGCATAACGCATAACGCATAACGCGTAACGCATAGCTCATAACGCATAACGCATAAAGCATAACGCATAACGCGTAACGCATAACGCATAACGCATAACGCATAACGCATAACGCATAACGCATAACGCATAACGAATAACGCATAACGCATAACGCATAACGCATAACGCATAACGCATAACTCATAACGCATAACGCATAACGCATAACGCATAACTCATAACGCATAACGCATAACGCATAACGCATAACGCATAACGCATAACGCATAACGCTTAACGAATAACGCATAACGCATAACACATTACGCATAACGCATAACACATAACGCATAACGCATAACGCATAACGCATAACGCATAACGCATAACGCGTAACGCGTAACGCATAACGCGTAACGCATAACGCATAACGCATAACGCATAACGCGTAACGCATAGCTCATAACGCATAACGCATAACGCATAACGCATAACGCGTAACGCATAACGCATAACGCATAACGCATAACGCATAACGCATAACGCATAACGCATAACGCATAACGCATAACGCATAACGCATAACGCATAACGCATAACGCATAACGCATAACGCATAACGCATAACGCATAACGCATAACGCATAACGCATAACGTATAACGCTTAACGAATAACGCATAACGCATAACGCATAACGCATAACGCATAACGCATAACTCATAACTCATAACGCATAACGCATAACGCATAACGCATAACGCATAACGCATAACGCATAACGCATAACGCATAACGCATAACGCATAACGCATAACGCATAACGCATAACGCATAACGCATAATGCATAACGCATAACGCGTAACGCGTAACGCATAACGCATAACGCATAACGCATAACGCGTAACGCATAGCTCATAACGCATAACGCATAACGCAAAACGCATAACGCGTAACGCATAACGCATAACTCATAACGCATAACGCATAACGCATAACGCATAACGCATAACGCATCGCGCATAACGCATAACGCATGACGCTTAACGCATAACGCATAACGCATAACGGATAACGCTTGACGCATAACGCATAACGCATAACGCATAACGCATAACGCATAACGCATAACGCATAACGCATAACGCATAACGCATAACGCATAACGCATAACGCATAACGCATAACGCATAACGCATAACGCATAACGCATAACGCATAACGCATAACGCATAACGCATAAAGCATAGCCCATAACGCATAACGCATAACGCATTTCGCATAACGCATAACGCATAACGCATAACGCATAACGCATAACGCATAACGCTTAACGAATAACGCATAACGCATAACGCATAACGCATAACGCATAACGCATAACGCATAACGCATAACGCATAACGCATAACGCATAACGCATAACGCATAACGCATAACGCATAACGCATAACGCATAACGCATAACGCATAACGCATAACGCATAACGCATAACGCATAACGCATAACGCATAACGCATAACGCATAACGCATAACGCATAACGCATAACGCATAACGCATAACGCATAACGCATAACGCATAACGCATAACGCATAACGCATAACGCATAACGCATAACGCATAACGCATAACGCATAACGCATAACGCATAACGCATAACGCATAACGCATAACGCATAACGCATAACGCATAACGCATAAAGCATAGCCCATAACGCATAACGCATAACGCATTTCGCATAACGCATAACGCATAACGCATAACGCATAACGCATAACGCATAACGCATAACGCATAACGCATAACGCATAACGCATAACGCATAACGCATGACGCATAACGCATAACGCATAACGCATAACGCATAACGCATAACGCATAACGCATAACGCATAACGCATAACGCATAACGCATAACGCATAACGCATGACGCATAACGCATAACGCATAACGCATAACGCATAACGCATAACGCATAACGCATAACGCATAACGCATAACGCATAACGCATAACGCATAACGCATAACGCATAACGCATAACGCATAACGCATAACGCATAACGCATAACGCATAACGCATAACGCATAACGCATAACGCATAACGCATAACGCATAACGCATAACGCATAACGCGTAACGCGTAACGCATAACGCATAACGCATAACGCATAACGCATGACGCATAACGCATAACGCATAACTCATAACGCATCACGCATAACGCATCGCGCATAACGCATAACGCATATCGCATAGCGCATGACGCATAACGCTTAACGAATAACGCATAACGCATAACACATTACGCATAACGCATAACACATAACGCATAACGCATAACGCATAACGCATAACGCATAACGCATAACGCATAACGCATAACGCATAACGCACAACGCATAACGCATAACGCATAACGCATAACGCATAACGCATATCGCATAGCGCATGACGCATAACGCTTAACGAATAACGCATAACGCATAACAAATTACGCATAACGCATAACACATAACGCATAACGCATAACGCATAACGCATAACGCATAACGCATAACGCATAACGCATAACGCATAACGCATAACGCATAACGCATAACGCATAATGCATAACGCATAACGCGTAACGCGTAACGCATAACGCATAACGCATAACGCATAACGCGTAACGCATAGCTCATAACGCATAACGCATAACGCAAAACGCATAACGCGTAACGCATAACGCATAACTCATAACGCATAACGCATAACGCATAACGCATAACGCATCGCGCATAACGCATAACGCATGACGCTTAACGCATAACGCATAACGCATAACGGATAACGCTTGACGCATAACGCATAACGCATAACGCATAACGCATAACGGATAACTCTTGACGCATAACGCATAACGCATAACGCATAACGCATAACGCGTAACGCGTAACGCATAACGCGTAACGCATAACGCATAACGCATAACGCATAACGCGTAACGCATAGCTCATAACGCATAACGCATAACGCATAACGCATAACGCGTAACGCATAACGCATAACGCATAACGCATAACGCATAACGCATAACGCATAACGCATAACGCATAACGCATAACGCATAACGCATAACGCATAACGCATAACGCATAACGCATAACGCATAACGCATAACGCATAACGCATAACGCATAACGCATAACGCATAACGCTTAACGAATAACGCATAACGCATAACGCATAACGCATAACGCATAACGCATAACGCATAACTCATAACGCATAACGCATAACGCATAACGCATAACGCATAACGCATAACGCATAACGCATAACGCATAACGCATAACGCATAACGCATAATGCATAACGCATAACGCGTAACGCGTAACGCATAACGCATAACGCATAACGCATAACGCGTAACGCATAGCTCATAACGCATAACGCATAACGCAAAACGCATAACGCGTAACGCATAACGCATAACTCATAACGCATAACGCATAACGCATAACGCATAACGCATAACGCATCGCGCATAACGCATAACGCATGACGCTTAACGCATAACGCATAACGCATAACGGATAACGCTTGACGCATAACGCATAACGCATAACGCATAACGCATAACGCATAACGCATAACGCATAACGCATAACGCATAACGCATAACGCTAACGCATAACGCATAACGCATAACGCATAACGCATAACGCATAACGCATAACGCATAACGCATAACGCATAACGCATAACGCATAACGCATAACGCATAACGCATAACGCATAACGCATAACGCATAACGCATAACGCATAACGCATAACGCATAACGCATAACGCATAACGCAAAACGCATAACGCGTAACGCATAACGCATAACTCCTAACGCATAACGCATAACGCATCGCGCATAACGCATAACGCATGACGCTTAACGCATAACGCATAACGGATAACGCTTGACGCATAACGCATAACGCATAACGCATAACGCATAACGGATAACGCTTGCGCATAACGCATAACGCATAACGCATAACGCATAACGCATAACGCATAACGCATAACGCATAACGCATAACGCATAACGCATAACGCATAACGCATAACGCATAACGCATAACGCATAACGCATAACGCATAACGCATAACGCATAACGCATAACGCATAACGCATAACGCATAACGCATAACGCATAACGCATAACGCATAACGCATAACGCATAACGCATAACGCATAACGCATAACTCATAACGCATAACGCATAACGCATAACGCATAACGCATAACGCATAACGCATAACGCATAACGCATAACGCATAACGCATAACGCATAACGCATAACGCATAACGCATAACGCATAACGCATAACGCATAAAGCATAGCCCATAACGCATAACGCATAACGCATTTCGCATAACGCATAACGCATAACGCATAACGCAAAACGCATAACGCATAACGCATAACGCATAACGCATAACGCATAACGCATAACGCATAACGCATAACGCATAACGCATAACGCATAACGCATAACGCATAACGCATAACGCATAACGCATAACGCGAAACGCGTAACGCATAACGCATAACGCATAACGCATAACGCGTAACGCATAGCTCATAACGCATAACGCATAACGCATAACGCATAACGCGTAACGCATAACGCGTAACGCATAACGCATAACGCATAACGCATAACGCATAACGCATAACGCATAACGCATAACGCATAACGCATAACGCATAACGCATAACGCATAACGCATAACGCATAACGCATAACGCATAACGCATAACGCATAACGCATAACGCATAACGCATAACGCATAACGCATAACGCATAACGCATAACGCATAACGCATAACGCATAACGCATAACGCATAACGCATAACGCATAACGCATAACGCATAACGCATAACGCATAACGCATAACGCATAACGCATAACGCATAACGCATAACGCATAACGCATAACGCATAACGCATAACGCATAACGCATAACGCATAACGCATAACGCGTAACGCGTAACGCATAACGCATAACGCATAACGCATAACGCGTAACGCATAGCTCATAACGCATAACGCATAACGCATAACGCGTAACGCATAACGCATAACGCATAACGCATAACGCATAACGCATAACGCATAACGCATAACGCATAACGCATAACGCATAACGCATAACGCATAACGCATAACGCATAACGCATAACGCATAACGCATAACGCATAACGCATAACGCATAACGCATAACGCATAACGCATAACGCATAACGCATAACGCATAACGCATAACGCATAACGCATAACGCATAACGCATAACGCATAACGCATAACGCATAACGCATAACGCATAACGCATAACGCATAACGCATAACGCATAACGCATAACGCATAACGCATAACGCATAACGCATAACGCATAACGCATAACGCATAACGCATAACGCATAACGCATAACGCATAACGCATGACGCATAACGCATAACGCATAACGCATAACGCATAACGCGTAACGCGTAACGCGTAACGCATAACGCATAACGCATAACGCATAACGCGTAACGCATAGCTCATAACGCATAACGCATAAAGCATAACGCATAACGCGTAACGCATAACGCATAACGCATAACGCATAACGCATAACGCATAACGCATAACGCATAACGAATAACGCATAACGCATAACGCATAACGCATAACGCATAACGCATAACTCATAACGCATAACGCATAACGCATAACGCATAACTCATAACGCATAACGCATAACGCATAACGCATAACGCATAACGCATAACGCATAACGCTTAACGAATAACGCATAACGCATAACACATTACGCATAACGCATAACACATAACGCATAACGCATAACGCATAACGCATAACGCATAACGCATAACGCGTAACGCGTAACGCATAACGCGTAACGCATAACGCATAACGCATAACGCATAACGCGTAACGCATAGCTCATAACGCATAACGCATAACGCATAACGCATAACGCATAACGCATAACGCATAACGCATAACGCATAACGCATAACGCATAACGCATAACGCATAACGCATAACGCATAACGCATAACGCATAACGCATAACGCATAACGCATAACGCATAACGCATAACGCATAACGCATAACGCATAACGCATAACGCATAACGCATAACGTATAACGCTTAACGAATAACGCATAACGCATAACGCATAACGCATAACGCATAACGCATAACGCATAACGCATAACGCATAACGCATAACGCATAACGCATAACGCATAACGCATAACGCATAACGCATAACGCATAACGCATAACGCATAACGCATAACGCATAACGCATAACGCATAACGCATAACGCATGACGCATAACGCATAACGCATAACGCATAACGCATAACGCATAACGCATAACGCATAACGCATAACGCATAACGCATAACGCATAACGCATAACGCATGACGCATAACGCATAACGCATAACGCATAACGCATAACGCATAACGCATAACGCATAACGCATAACGCATAACGCATAACGCATAACGCATAACGCATAACGCATAACGCATAACGCATAACGCATAACGCATAACGCATAACGCATAACGCATAACGCATAACGCATAACGCATAACGCATAACGCATAACGCATAACGCATAACGCGTAACGCGTAACGCATAACGCATAACGCATAACGCATAACGCATGACGCATAACGCATAACGCATAACTCATAACGCATCACGCATAACGCATCGCGCATAACGCATAACGCATATCGCATAGCGCATGACGCATAACGCTTAACGAATAACGCATAACGCATAACACATTACGCATAACGCATAACACATAACGCATAACGCATAACGCATAACGCATAACGCATAACGCATAACGCATAACGCATAACGCATAACGCACAACGCATAACGCATAACGCATAACGCATAACGCATAACGCATATCGCATAGCGCATGACGCATAACGCTTAACGAATAACGCATAACGCATAACAAATTACGCATAACGCATAACACATAACGCATAACGCATAACGCATAACGCATAACGCATAACGCATAACGCATAACGCATAACGCATAACGCATAACGCATAACGCATAACGCATAACGCATAATGCATAACGCATAACGCGTAACGCGTAACGCATAACGCATAACGCATAACGCATAACGCGTAACGCATAGCTCATAACGCATAACGCATAACGCAAAACGCATAACGCGTAACGCATAACGCATAACTCATAACGCATAACGCATAACGCATAACGCATAACGCATCGCGCATAACGCATAACGCATGACGCTTAACGCATAACGCATAACGCATAACGGATAACGCTTGACGCATAACGCATAACGCATAACGCATAACGCATAACGGATAACTCTTGACGCATAACGCATAACGCATAACGCATAACGCATAACGCATAACGCATAACGCATAACGCATAACGCATAACGCATAACGCATAACGCATAACGCATAACGCATAACGCATAACGCATAACGCATAACGCATAACGCATAACGCATGACGCATAACGCATAACGCATAACGCATAACGCATAACGCATAACGCATAACGCATAACGCATAACGCATAACGCATAACGCATAACGCATAACGCATGACGCATAACGCATAACGCATAACGCATAACGCATAACGCATAACGCATAACGCATAACGCATAACGCATAACGCATAACGCATAACGCATAACGCATAACGCATAACGCATAACGCATAACGCATAACGCATAACGCATAACGCATAACGCATAACGCATAACGCATAACGCATAACGCATAACGCATAACGCATAACGCATAACGCGTAACGCGTAACGCATAACGCATAACGCATAACGCATAACGCATGACGCATAACGCATAACGCATAACTCATAACGCATCACGCATAACGCATCGCGCATAACGCATAACGCATATCGCATAGCGCATGACGCATAACGCTTAACGAATAACGCATAACGCATAACACATTACGCATAACGCATAACACATAACGCATAACGCATAACGCATAACGCATAACGCATAACGCATAACGCATAACGCATAACGCATAACGCACAACGCATAACGCATAACGCATAACGCATAACGCATAACGCATATCGCATAGCGCATGACGCATAACGCTTAACGAATAACGCATAACGCATAACAAATTACGCATAACGCATAACACATAACGCATAACGCATAACGCATAACGCATAACGCATAACGCATAACGCATAACGCATAACGCATAACGCATAACGCATAACGCATAACGCATAACGCATAATGCATAACGCATAACGCGTAACGCGTAACGCATAACGCATAACGCATAACGCATAACGCGTAACGCATAGCTCATAACGCATAACGCATAACGCAAAACGCATAACGCGTAACGCATAACGCATAACTCATAACGCATAACGCATAACGCATAACGCATAACGCATCGCGCATAACGCATAACGCATGACGCTTAACGCATAACGCATAACGCATAACGGATAACGCTTGACGCATAACGCATAACGCATAACGCATAACGCATAACGGATAACTCTTGACGCATAACGCATAACGCATAACGCATAACGCATAACGCATAACGCATAACGCATAACGCATAACGCATAACGCATAACGCATAACGCATAACGCATAAAGCATAGCCCATAACGCATAACGCATAACGCATTTCGCATAACGCATAACGCATAACGCATAACGCATAACGCATAACGCTTAACGAATAACGCATAACGCATAACGCATAACGCATAACGCATAACGCATAACGCTTAACGAATAACGCATAACGCATAACGCATAACGCATAACGCATAACGCATAACGCATAACGCATAACGCATAACGCATAACGCATAACGCATAACGCATAACGCATAACGCATAACGCATAACGCATAACGCATAACGCATAACGCATAACGCATAACGCATAACGCATAACGCATAACGCATAACGCATAACGCATAACGCATAACGCATAACGCATAACGCATAACGCATAACGCATAACGCATAACGCATAACGCATAACGCATAACGCATAACGCATAACGCATAACGCATAACGCATAACGCATAACGCATAACGCATAACGCATAACGCATAACGCATAACGCATAACGCATAACGCATAACGCATAACGCATAACGCATAACGCATAACGCATAACGCATAACGCATAACGCATAACGCATAACGCATAACGCATAACGCATAACGCATAACGCATAACGCATAACGCATAACGCATAACGCATAACGCATAACGCATAACGCATAACGCATAACGCATAACGCATAACGCATAACGCATAACGCATAACGCATAACGCATAACGCACAACGCACAACGCACAACGCACAACGCACAACGCACAACGCACAACGCACAACGCACAACGCACAACGCACAACGCACAACGCACAACGCACAACGCACAACGCACAACGCACAACGCATAACGCATAACGCATAACGCATAACGCATAACGCATAACGCATAACGCATAACGCATAACGCATAACGCATAACGAATAACGCATAACGCATAACGCATAACGCATAACGAATAACGCATAACGCATAACGCATAACGAATAACGCATAACGCATAACGCATAACGCATAACGCATAACGCATAACGCATAACGCATAACGCATAACGCATAACGCATAACGCATAACGCATAACGCATAACGCATAACGCGTAACGCGTAACGCGTAACGCATAACGCATATCGCATAACGCATAACGCATAACGCATAACGCATAACGCATAACGCATAACGCATAACGCATAACGCATAACGCATAACGCATAACGCATAACGCATAACGCATAACGCATAACGCATAACGCATAACGCATAACGCATAACGCATAACGCATAACGCATAACGCATAACGCATAACGCATAACGCATAACGCATAACGCATAACGCATAACGCATAACGCATAACGCATAACGCATAACGCATAACGCATAACGCATAACGCATAACGCATAACGCATAACGCATAACGCATAACGCATAACGCATAACGAATAACGCATAACGCATAACGCATAACGCATAACGCATAACGCATAACGCATAACGCATAACGCATAACGCATAACGCATAACGCATAACTCATAACGCATAACGCATAACGCATAACGCATAACGCATAACGCATCGCGCATAACGCATAACGCATGACGCTTAACGCATAACGCATAACGCATAACGGATAACGCTTGACGCATAACGCATAACGCATAACGCATAACGCATAACGCATAACGCATAACGCATAACGCATAACGCATAACGCATAACGCATAACGCATAACGCATAACGCATAACGCATAACGCATAACGCATAACGCATAACGCATAACGCATAACGCATAACGCATAACGCATAAAGCATAGCCCATAACGCATAACGCATAACGCATTTCGCATAACGCATAACGCATAACGCATAACGCATAACGCATAACGCATAACGCATAACGCTTAACGAATAACGCATAACGCATAACGCATAACGCATAACGCATAACGCATAACGCATAACGCATAACGCATAACGCATAACGCATAACGCATAACGCATAACGCATAACGCATAACGCATAACGCATAACGCATAACGCATAACGCATAACGCATAACGCATAACGCATAACGCATAACGCATAACGCATAACGCATAACGCATAACGCATAACGCATAACGCATAACGCATAACGCATAACGCATAACGCATAACGCATAACGCATAACGCATAACGCATAACGCATAACGCATAACGCATAACGCATAACGCATAACGCATAACGCATAACGCATAACGCATAACGCACAACGCATAACGCATAACGCATAACGCATAACGCATAACGCATATCGCATAGCGCATGACGCATAACGCTTAACGAATAACGCATAACGCATAACAAATTACGCATAACGCATAACACATAACGCATAACGCATAACGCATAACGCATAACGCATAACGCATAACGCATAACGCATAACGCATAACGCATAACGCATAACGCATAACGCATAACGCATAATGCATAACGCATAACGCGTAACGCGTAACGCATAACGCATAACGCATAACGCATAACGCGTAACGCATAGCTCATAACGCATAACGCATAACGCAAAACGCATAACGCGTAACGCATAACGCATAACTCATAACGCATAACGCATAACGCATAACGCATAACGCATAACGCATAACGCATAACGCATAACGCATAACGCATAACGCATAACGCATAACGCATAACGCATAACGCATAACGCATAACGCATAAAGCATAGCCCATAACGCATAACGCATAACGCATTTCGCATAACGCATAACGCATAACGCATAACGCATAACGCATAACGCATAACGCTTAACGAATAACGCATAACGCATAACGCATAACGCATAACGCATAACGCATAACGCATAACGCATAACGCATAACGCATAACGCATAACGCATAACGCATAACGCATAACGCATAACGCATAACGCATAACGCATAACGCATAACGCATAACGCATAACGCATAACGCATAACGCATAACGCATAACGCATAACGCATAACGCATAACGCATAACGCATAACGCATAACGCATAACGCATAACGCATAACGCATAACGCATAACGCATAACGCATAACGCATAACGCATAACGCATAACGCATAACGCATAACGCATAACGCATAACGCATAACGCATAACGCATAACGCATAACGCATAACGCATAACGCATAACGCATAACGCATAACGCATAACGCATAACGCATAACGCATAACGCATAACGCATAACGCATAACGCATAACGCATAACGCATAACGCGTAACGCGTAACGCATAACGCATAACGCATAACGCATAACGCATGACGCATAACGCATAACGCATAACTCATAACGCATAACGCATAACGCATCGCGCATAACGCATAACGCATATCGCATAGCGCATGACGCATAACGCTTAACGAATAACGCATAACGCATAACACATTACGCATAACGCATAACACATAACGCATAACGCATAACGCATAACGCATAACGCATAACGCATAACGCATAACGCATAACGCATAACGCATAACGCATAAAGCATAGCCCATAACGCATAACGCATAACGCATTTCGCATAACGCATAACGCATAACGCATAACGCATAACGCATAACGCATAACGCTTAACGAATAACGCATAACGCATAACGCATAACGCATAACGCATAACGCATAACGCATAACGCATAACGCATAACGCATAACGCATAACGCATAACGCATAACGCATAACGCATAACGCATAACGCATAACGCATAACGCATAACGCATAACGCATAACGCATAACGCATAACGCATAACGCATAACGCATAACGCATAACGCATAACGCATAACGCATAACGCATAACGCATAACGCATAACGCATAACGCATAACGCATAACGCATAACGCATAACGCATAACGCATAACGCATAACGCATAACGCATAACGCATAACGCATAACGCATAACGCATAACGCATAACGCATAACGCATAACGCATAACGCATAACGCATAACGCATAACGCATAACGCATAACGCATAACGCATAACGCATAACGCATAACGCATAACGCATAACGCATAACGCATAACGCATAACGCATAACGCATAACGCATAACGCATAACGCATAACGCGTAACGCGTAACGCATAACGCATAACGCATAACGCATAACGCATGACGCATAACGCATAACGCATAACTCATAACGCATAACGCATAACGCATCGCGCATAACGCATAACGCATATCGCATAGCGCATGACGCATAACGCTTAACGAATAACGCATAACGCATAACACATTACGCATAACGCATAACACATAACGCATAACGCATAACGCATAACGCATAACGCATAACGCATAACGCATAACGCATAACGCATAACGCATAACGCACAACGCATAACGCATAACGCATAACGCATAACGCATAACGCATATCGCATAGCGCATGACGCATAACGCTTAACGAATAACGCATAACGCATAACAAATTACGCATAACGCATAACACATAACGCATAACGCATAACGCATAACGCATAACGCATAACGCATAACGCATAACGCATAACGCATAACGCATAACGCATAACGCATAACGCATAACGCATAATGCATAACGCATAACGCGTAACGCGTAACGCATAACGCATAACGCATAACGCATAACGCGTAACGCATAGCTCATAACGCATAACGCATAACGCAAAACGCATAACGCGTAACGCATAACGCATAACTCATAACGCATAACGCATAACGCATAACGCATAACGCATCGCGCATAACGCATAACGCATAACGCATAACGCATAACGCATAACGCATAACGCATAACGCATAACGCACAACGCATAACGCATAACGCATAACGCATAACGCATAACGCATATCGCATAGCGCATGACGCATAACGCTTAACGAATAACGCATAACGCATAACAAATTACGCATAACGCATAACACATAACGCATAACGCATAACGCATAACGCATAACGCATAACGCATAACGCATAACGCATAACGCATAACGCATAACGCATAACGCATAACGCATAATGCATAACGCATAACGCGTAACGCGTAACGCATAACGCATAACGCATAACGCATAACGCGTAACGCATAGCTCATAACGCATAACGCATAACGCAAAACGCATAACGCGTAACGCATAACGCATAACTCATAACGCATAACGCATAACGCATAACGCATAACGCATCGCGCATAACGCATAACGCATGACGCTTAACGCATAACGCATAACGCATAACGGATAACGCTTGACGCATAACGCATAACGCATAACGCATAACGCATAACGGATAACTCTTGACGCATAACGCATAACGCATAACGCATAACGCATAACGCATAACGCATAACGCATAACGCATAACGCATAACGCATAACGCATAACGCATAAAGCATAGCCCATAACGCATAACGCATAACGCATTTCGCATAACGCATAACGCATAACGCATAACGCATAACGCATAACGCATAACGCATAACGCTTAACGAATAACGCATAACGCATAACGCATAACGCATAACGCATAACGCATAACGCTTAACGAATAACGCATAACGCATAACGCATAACGCATAACGCATAACGCATAACGCATAACGCATAACGCATAACGCATAACGCATAACGCATAACGCATAACGCATAACGCATAACGCATAACGCATAACGCATAACGCATAACGCATAACGCATAACGCATAACGCATAACGCATAACGCATAACGCATAACGCATAACGCATAACGCATAACGCATAACGCATAACGCATAACGCATAACGCATAACGCATAACGCATAACGCGTAACGCGTAACGCATAACGCATAACGCATAACGCATAACGCATGACGCATAACGCATAACGCATAACTCATAACGCATAACGCATAACGCATCGCGCATAACGCATAACGCATATCGCATAGCGCATGACGCATAACGCTTAACGAATAACGCATAACGCATAACACATTACGCATAACGCATAACACATAACGCATAACGCATAACGCATAACGCATAACGCATAACGCATAACGCATAACGCATAACGCATAACGCATAACGCACAACGCATAACGCATAACGCATAACGCATAACGCATAACGCATATCGCATAGCTCATGACGCATAACGCTTAACGAATAACGCATAACGCATAACAAATTACGCATAACGCGTAACGCATAACGCATAACTCATAACGCATAACGCATAACGCATAACGCATATCGCATAGCGCATGACGCATAACGCTTAACGAATAACGCATAACGCATAACAAATTACGCATAACGCATAACACATAACGCATAACGCATAACGCATAACGCATAACGCATAACGCATAACGCATAACGCATAACGCATAACGCATAACGCATAACGCATAACGCATAACGCATAATGCATAACGCATAACGCGTAACGCGTAACGCATAACGCATAACGCATAACGCATAACGCGTAACGCATAGCTCATAACGCATAACGCATAACGCAAAACGCATAACGCGTAACGCATAACGCATAACTCATAACGCATAACGCATAACGCATAACGCATAACGCATCGCGCATAACGCATAACGCATGACGCTTAACGCATAACGCATAACGCATAACGGATAACGCTTGACGCATAACGCATAACGCATAACGCATAACGCATAACGGATAACTCTTGACGCATAACGCATAACGCTTGACGCATAACGCATAACGCATAACGCATAACGCATAACGGATAACTCTTGACGCATAACGCATAACGCATAACGCATAACGCATAACGCATAACGCATAACGCATAACGCATAACGCATAACGCATAACGCATAACGCATAAAGCATAGCCCATAACGCATAACGCATAACGCATTTCGCATAACGCATAACGCATAACGCATAACGCATAACGCATAACGCATAACGCTTAACGAATAACGCATAACGCATAACGCATAACGCATAACGCATAACGCATAACGCATAACGCATAACGCTTAACGAATAACGCATAACGCATAACGCATAACGCATAACGCATAACGCATAACGCATAACGCATAACGCATAACGCATAACGCATAACGCATAACGCATAACGCATAACGCATAACGCATAACGCATAACGCATAACGCATAACGCATAACGCATAACGCATAACGCATAACGCATAACGCATAACGCATAACGCATAACGCATAACGCATAACGCATAACGCATAACGCATAACGCATAACGCATAACGCATAACGCATAACGCATAACGCATAACGCATAACGCATAACGCATAACGCATAACGCATAACGCATAACGCATAACGCATAACGCATAACGCATAACGCATAACGCATAACGCATAACGCATAACGCATAACGCATAACGCATAACGCATAACGCATAACGCATAACGCATAACGCATAACGCATAACGCATAACGCATAACGCATAACGCATAACGCATAACGCATAACGCATAACGCATAACGCATAACGCATAACGCATAACGCATAACGCATAACGCATAACGCATAACGCATAACGCATAACGCATAACGCATAACGCATAACGCACAACGCACAACGCACAACGCACAACGCACAACGCACAACGCACAACGCACAACGCACAACGCACAACGCACAACGCACAACGCACAACGCACAACGCACAACGCACAACGCACAACGCACAACGCACAACGCACAACGCATAACGCATAACGCATAACGCATAACGCATAACGCATAACGCATAACGCATAACGCATAACGCATAACGCATAACGCATAACGCATAACGCATAACGCATAACGAATAACGCATAACGCATAACGCATAACGCATAACGAATAACGCATAACGCATAACGCATAACGAATAACGCATAACGCATAACGCATAACGCATAACGCATAACGCATAACGCATAACGCATAACGCATAACGCATAACGCATAACGCATAACGCATAACGCATAACGCATAACGCATAACGCATAACGCATAACGCATAACGCGTAACGCGTAACGCGTAACGCATATCGCATAACGCATAACGCATAACGCATAACGCATAACGCATAACGCATAACGCATAACGCATAACGCATAACGCATAACGCATAACGCATAACGCATAACGCATAACGCATAACGCATAACGCATAACGCATAACGCATAACGCATAACGCATAACGCATAACGCATAACGCATAACGCATAACGCATAACGCATAACGCATAACGCATAACGCATAACGCATAACGCATAACGCATAACGCATAACGCATAACGCATAACGCATAACGCATAACGCATAACGCATAACGCATAACGCATAACGCATAACGCATAACGAATAACGCATAACGCATAACGCATAACGCATAACGCATAACGCATAAAGCATAACGCATAACGCATAACGCATAACGCATAACGCATAACGCGTAACGCATAACGCATATCGCATAACGCATAACGCATAACGCATAACGCATACCGCATAACGCATAACGCATAACGCGTAACGCATAGCTCATAACGCATAACGCATAACGCATAACGCATAACGCATAACGCGTAACGCATAACGCATAACGCATAACGCATAACGAATAACGCATAACGCATAACGCATAACGCATAACGCATAACGCATAACGCATAACGCATAACGCATAACGCATAACGCATAACGCGTAACGCGTAACGCATAACGCGTAACGCGTAACGCATAACGCATGACGCATAACGCGTAACGCATAGCTCATAACGCATAACGCATAACGCATAACGCATAACGCGTAACGCATAACGTATAACGCATAACGCATAACGCATAACGCATAACGCATAACGCATAACGCATAACGCATAACGCATAACGCATAACGCATAACGCATAACGCATAACGCATAACGCATAACGCATAACGCATAACGCATAACGCATAACGCATAACGCATAACGCATAACGCATAACGCATAACGCATAACGCATAACGCATAACGCATAACGCATAACGCATAACGCATAACGCATAACGCATAACGCATAACGCATAACGCATAACGAATAACGCATAACGCATAACGCATAACGCATAACGAATAACGCATAACGCATAACGCATAACGAATAACGCATAACGCATAACGCATAACGCATAACGCATAACGCATAACGCATAACGCATAACGCATAACGCATAACGCATAACGCATAACGCATAACGCATAACGCATAACGCATAACGCATAACGCGTAACGCGTAACGCGTAACGCGTAACGCATAACGCATATCGCATAACGCATAACGCATAACGCATAACGCATAACGCATAACGCATAACGCATAACGCATAACGCATAACGCATAACGCATAACGCATAACGCATAACGCATAACGCATAACGCATAACGCATAACGCATAACGCATAACGCATAACGCATAACGCATAACGCATAACGCATAACGCATAACGCATAACGCATAACGCATAACGCATAACGCATAACGCATAACGCATAACGCATAACGCATAACGCATAACGCATAACGCATAACGCATAACGCATAACGCATAACGCATAACGCATAACGCATAACGAATAACGCATAACGCATAACGCATAACGCATAACGCATAACGCATAAAGCATAACGCATAACGCATAACGCATAACGCATAACGCATAACGCGTAACGCATAACGCATATCGCATAACGCATAACGCATAACGCATAACGCATACCGCATAACGCATAACGCATAACGCGTAACGCATAGCTCATAACGCATAACGCATAACGCATAACGCATAACGCATAACGCGTAACGCATAACGCATAACGCATAACGCATAACGAATAACGCATAACGCATAACGCATAACGCATAACGCATAACGCATAACGCATAACGCATAACGCATAACGCATAACGCATAACGCATAACGCATAACGCGTAACGCGTAACGCATAACGCGTAACGCGTAACGCATAACGCATGACGCATAACGCGTAACGCATAGCTCATAACGCATAACGCATAACGCATAACGCATAACGCGTAACGCATAACGTATAACGCATAACGCATAACGCATAACGCATAACGCATAACGCATAACGCATAACGCATAACGCATAACGCATAACGCATAACGCATAACGCATAACGCATAACGCATAACGCATAACGCATAACGCATAACGCATAACGCATAACGCATAACGCATAACGCATAACGCATAACGCATAACGCATAACGCATAACGCATAACGCATAACGCATAACGCATAACGCATAACGCATAACGCATAACGCATAACGCATAACGCATAACGCATAACGCATAACGCATAACGCATAACGCATAACGCATAACTCATAACGCATAACGCATAACGCATAACGCATAACGCATAACGCATAACGCATAACGCATAACGCATAACGCATAACGCATAACGCATAACGCATAACGCATAACGCATAACGCATAACGCATAACGCATAACGCATAACGCATAACGCATAACGCATAACGCATAACGCATAACGCATAACGCACAACGCACAACGCACAACGCACAACGCACAACGCACAACGCACAACGCACAACGCACAACGCACAACGCACAACGCACAACGCACAACGCACAACGCACAACGCATAACGCAGAACGCATAACGCATAACGCATAACGCATAACGCATAACGCATAACGTATAACGCATAACGCATAACGCATAACGCATAACGCATAACGCATAACGCATAACGCATAACGCATAACGCATAACGCATAACGCATAACGCATAACGCATAACGCATAACGCATAACGCATAACGCATAACGCATAACGCATAACGCATAACGCATAACGCATAACGCTTAACGAATAACGCATAACGCATAACGCATTACGCATAACGCATAACACATAACGCATAACGCATAACGCATGACGCATATCGCATAACGCATAACGCATAACGCATAACGCATAACGCATAACGCATAACGCATAACGCATAACGCATAACGCATAACGCATAACGCATAACGCATAACGCATAACGCATAACGCATAACGCATAACGCATAACGCATAACGCATAACGCATAACGCATAACGCATAACGCATAACGCATAACGCATAACGCATAACGCATAACGCATAACGCATAACGCATAACGCATAACGCATAACGCATAACGCATAACGCATAACGCATAACGCATAACGCATAACGCATAACGCATAACGCATAACGCATAACGCATAACGCATAACGCATAACGCATAACGCATAACGCATAACGCATAACGCATAACGCATAACGCATAACGCATAACGCATAACGCATGACGCATGACGCATAACGCATAACGCATAACGCATAACGCATAACGCATAACGCATAACGCATAACGCATAACGCATAACGCATAACTCATAACGCATAACGCATAACGCATAACGCATAACGCATAACGCATGACGCATAACGCATAACGCATAACGGATAACGCTTGACGCATAACGCATAACGCATAACGCATAACGCATAACGCATAACGCATAACGCATAACGCATAACGCATAACGCATAACGCATAACGCATAACGCATAACGCATAACGCATAACGCATAACGCATAACGCATAACGCATAACGCATAACGCATAACGCATAACGCATAACGCATAACGCATAACGCATAACGCATAACGCATAACGCATAACGCATAACGCATAACGCATAACGCATAACGCATAACGCATAACGCATAACGCATAACGCATAACGCATAACGCATAACGCATAACGCATAACGCATAACGCATAACGCATAACGCATAACGCATAACGAATAACGCATAACGCATAACGCATAACGCATAACGCATAACGCATAACGCATAACGCATAACGCATAACGCATAACGCATAACGCGTAACGCATAACGCATATCGCATAACGCATAACGCATAACGCATAACGCATAACGCATAACGCATACCGCATAACGCATAACGCATAACGCGTAACGCATAGCTCATAACGCATAACGCATAACGCATAACGCGTAACGCATAACGCATAACGCATAACGCATAACGAATAACGCATAACGCATAACGCATAACGCATAACGCATAACGCATAACGCATAACGCATAACGCATAACGCATAACGCATAACGCATAACGCATAACGCGTAACGCGTAACGCATAACGCGTAACGCGTAACGCATAACGCATGACGCATAACGCGTAACGCGTAGCTCATAACGCATAACGCATAACGCATAACGCATAACGCGTAACGCATAACGTATAACGCATAACGCATAACGCATAACGCATAACGCATAACGCATAACGCATAACGCATAACGCATAACGCATAACGCATAACGCATAACGCATAACGCATAACGCATAACGCATAACGCATAACGCATAACGCATAACGCATAACGCATAACGCATAACGCATAACGCATAACGCTTAACGAATAACGCATAACGCATAACACATTACGCATAACGCATAACACATAACGCATAACGCATAACGCATGACGCATATCGCATAACGCATAACGCATAACGCATAACGCATAACGCATAACGCATAACGCATAACGCATAACGCATAACGCATAACGCATAACGCATAACGCATAACGCATAACGCATAACGCATAACGCATAACGCATAACGCATAACGCATAACGCATAACGCATAACGCATAACGCATAACGCATAACGCATAACGCATAACGCATAACGCATAACGCATAACGCATAACGCATAACGCATAACGCATAACGCATAACGCATGCCGCATAACGCATAACGCATAACGCATAACGCATAACGCATAACGCATAACGCATAACGCATAACTCATAACGCATAACGCATAACGCATGACGCATAACGCATAACGCATAACGCATAACGCATAACGCATAACGCATAACGCATAACGCATAACGCATAACGCATAAAGCATAGCCCATAACGCATAACGCATAACGCATTTCGCATAACGCATAACGCATAACGCATAACGCATAACGCATAACGCATAACGCATAACGCATAACGCTTAACGAATAACGCATAACGCATAACGCATAACGCATAACGCATAACGCATGCCGCATAACGCATAACGCATAACGCATAACGCATAACGCATAACGCATAACGCATAACGCATAACGCATAACGCATAACGCATAACGCATAACGCATAACGCATAACGCATAACGCATAACGCATAACGCATAACGCATAACGCATAACGCATAACGCATAACGCATAACGCTTAACGAATAACGCATAACGCATAACGCATAACGCATAACGCATAACGCATAACGCATAACGCATAACGCATAACGCATAACGCATAACGAATAACGCATACCGCATAGCGCATAACGCATAACGCTTAACGATTAACGCATAACGCATATCGCATAACGCTTAACGCATTACGCATAACGCATAACGCATAACGCATAACGCATAACGCATAACGCATAACGCATAACGCATAACGCATAACGCATAACGCATAACGCATAACGCATAACGCATAACGGATAACGCTTGACGCATAACGCATAACGCATCGCGCATAACGCATAACGCATAACGCATAACGCATAACGCATAACGCATAACGCATATCGCATGACGCATAACGCATAACGCATAACGCATAACGCATAACGCATAACGCATAACGCATAACGCATAACGCATAACGCATAAAGCATAGCCCATAACGCATAACGCATAACGCATTTCGCATAACGCATAACGCATAACGCATAACGCATAACGCATAACGCTTAACGATTAACGCATAACGCATTTCGCATAACGCATAACGCATGACGCATAACGCATAACGCATAACGCATAACTCATAACGCATAACGCATCGCGCATAACGCATAACGCATATCGCATAGCGCATGACGCATAACGCATAACGCATAACGCATAACGCATAACGCATAACGCATAACGCATAACGCATAACGCATAACGCATAACGCATAACGCATAACGCATAACGCATATCGCATGACGCTTAACGCATAACGCATAACGCATAACGGATAACGCTTGACGCATAACGCATAACGCATAACGCATAACGCATAACGCATAACGCATAACGCATAACGCATAACGCATAACGCATATCGCATAACGCATAACGCATAACGCATAACGCATAACGCATAACGCATAACGCATAACGCATAACGCATAACGCATAACGCATAACGCATAACGAATAACGCATACCGCATAGCGCATAACGCATAACGCTTAACGATTAACGCATAACGCATATCGCATAACGCTTAACGCATAACGCATAACGCATAACGCATAACGCATAACGCATAACGCATAACGCATAACGCATAACGCATAACGCATAACGCATAACGCATAACGCATAACGCATGCCGCATAACGCATAACGCATAACGCATAACGCATAACGCATAACGCATAACGCATAACGCATAACTCATAACGCATAACGCATAACGCATGACGCATAACGCATAACGCATAACGCATAACGCATAACGCATAACGCATAACGCATAACGCATAAAGCATAACGCATAAAGCATAGCCCATAACGCATAACGCATAACGCATTTCGCATAACGCATAACGCATAACGCATAACGCATAACGCATAACGCATAACGCATAACGCATAACGCTTAACGAATAACGCATAACGCATAACGCATAACGCATAACGCATAACGAATAACGCATACCGCATAGCGCATAACGCATAACGCTTAACGATTAACGCATAACGCATATCGCATAACGCTTAACGCATTACGCATAACGCATAACGAATAACGCATAACGCATAACGCATAACGCATAACGCATAACGCATAACGCATAACGCATAACGCATAACGCATAACGCATAACGCATAACGCATAACGCATAACGCATAACGCATAACGCATAACGCATAACGCATAACGCATAACGCATAACGCATGACGCATAACGCATAACGCATAACGGATAACGCTTGACGCATAACGCATAACGCATAACGCATAACGCATAACGCATAACGCATAACGCATAACGCATAACGCATAACGCATAACGCATAACGCATAACGCATAACGCATAACGCATAACGCATAACGCATAACGCATAACGCATAACGCATAACGCATAACGCATAACGCATAACGCATAACGCATAACGCATAACGCATAACGCATAACGCATAACGCATAACGCATAACGCATAACGCATAACGCATAACGCATAACGCATAACGCATAACGCATAACGCATAACGCATAACGCATAACGCATAACGCATAACGCATAACGCATAACGCATAACGAATAACGCATAACGCATAACGCATAACGCATAACGCATAACGCATAACGCATAACGCATAACGCATAACGCATAACGCATAACGCGTAACGCATAACGCATATCGCATAACGCATAACGCATAACGCATAACGCATAACGCATAACGCATACCGCATAACGCATAACGCATAACGCGTAACGCATAGCTCATAACGCATAACGCATAACGCATAACGCGTAACGCATAACGCATAACGCATAACGCATAACGAATAACGCATAACGCATAACGCATAACGCATAACGCATAACGCATAACGCATAACGCATAACGCATAACGCATAACGCATAACGCATAACGCATAACGCGTAACGCGTAACGCATAACGCGTAACGCGTAACGCATAACGCATGACGCATAACGCGTAACGCGTAGCTCATAACGCATAACGCATAACGCATAACGCATAACGCGTAACGCATAACGTATAACGCATAACGCATAACGCATAACGCATAACGCATAACGCATAACGCATAACGCATAACGCATAACGCATAACGCATAACGCATAACGCATAACGCATAACGCATAACGCATAACGCATAACGCATAACGCATAACGCATAACGCATAACGCATAACGCATAACGCTTAACGAATAACGCATAACGCATAACACATTACGCATAACGCATAACACATAACGCATAACGCATAACGCATGACGCATATCGCATAACGCATAACGCATAACGCATAACGCATAACGCATAACGCATAACGCATAACGCATAACGCATAACGCATAACGCATAACGCATAACGCATAACGCATAACGCATAACGCATAACGCATAACGCATAACGCATAACGCATAACGCATAACGCATAACGCATAACGCATAACGCATAACGCATAACGCATAACGCATAACGCATAACGCATAACGCATAACGCATAACGCATAACGCATAACGCATAACGCATAACGCATGCCGCATAACGCATAACGCATAACGCATAACGCATAACGCATAACGCATAACGCATAACGCATAACTCATAACGCATAACGCATAACGCATGACGCATAACGCATAACGCATAACGCATAACGCATAACGCATAACGCATAACGCATAACGCATAACGCATAAAGCATAGCCCATAACGCATAACGCATAACGCATTTCGCATAACGCATAACGCATAACGCATAACGCATAACGCATAACGCATAACGCATAACGCATAACGCTTAACGAATAACGCATAACGCATAACGCATAACGCATAACGCATAACGCATGCCGCATAACGCATAACGCATAACGCATAACGCATAACGCATAACGCATAACGCATAACGCATAACGCATAACGCATAACGCATAACGCATAACGCATAACGCATAACGCATAACGCATAACGCATAACGCATAACGCATAACGCATAACGCTTAACGAATAACGCATAACGCATAACGCATAACGCATAACGCATAACGCATAACGCATAACGCATAACGCATAACGCATAACGCATAACGAATAACGCATACCGCATAGCGCATAACGCATAACGCTTAACGATTAACGCATAACGCATATCGCATAACGCTTAACGCATTACGCATAACGCATAACGCATAACGCATAACGCATAACGCATAACGCATAACGCATAACGCATAACGCATAACGCATAACGCATAACGCATAACGCATAACGCATAACGGATAACGCTTGACGCATAACGCATAACGCATCGCGCATAACGCATAACGCATAACGCATAACGCATAACGCATAACGCATAACGCATATCGCATGACGCATAACGCATAACGCATAACGCATAACGCATAACGCATAACGCATAACGCATAACGCATAACGCATAACGCATAAAGCATAGCCCATAACGCATAACGCATAACGCATTTCGCATAACGCATAACGCATAACGCATAACGCATAACGCATAACGCTTAACGATTAACGCATAACGCATTTCGCATAACGCATAACGCATGACGCATAACGCATAACGCATAACGCATAACTCATAACGCATAACGCATCGCGCATAACGCATAACGCATATCGCATAGCGCATGACGCATAACGCATAACGCATAACGCATAACGCATAACGCATAACGCATAACGCATAACGCATAACGCATAACGCATAACGCATAACGCATAACGCATAACGCATATCGCATGACGCTTAACGCATAACGCATAACGCATAACGGATAACGCTTGACGCATAACGCATAACGCATAACGCATAACGCATAACGCATAACGCATAACGCATAACGCATAACGCATAACGCATATCGCATAACGCATAACGCATAACGCATAACGCATAACGCATAACGCATAACGCATAACGCATAACGCATAACGCATAACGCATAACGCATAACGAATAACGCATACCGCATAGCGCATAACGCATAACGCTTAACGATTAACGCATAACGCATATCGCATAACGCTTAACGCATAACGCATAACGCATAACGCATAACGCATAACGCATAACGCATAACGCATAACGCATAACGCATAACGCATAACGCATAACGCATAACGCATAACGCATGCCGCATAACGCATAACGCATAACGCATAACGCATAACGCATAACGCATAACGCATAACGCATAACTCATAACGCATAACGCATAACGCATGACGCATAACGCATAACGCATAACGCATAACGCATAACGCATAACGCATAACGCATAACGCATAAAGCATAACGCATAAAGCATAGCCCATAACGCATAACGCATAACGCATTTCGCATAACGCATAACGCATAACGCATAACGCATAACGCATAACGCATAACGCATAACGCATAACGCTTAACGAATAACGCATAACGCATAACGCATAACGCATAACGCATAACGAATAACGCATACCGCATAGCGCATAACGCATAACGCTTAACGATTAACGCATAACGCATATCGCATAACGCTTAACGCATTACGCATAACGCATAACGAATAACGCATAACGCATAACGCATAACGCATAACGCATAACGCATAACGCATAACGCATAACGCATAACGCATAACGCATAACGCATAACGCATAACGCATAACGGATAACGCTTGACGCATAACGCATAACGCATAACGCGTAACGCATAACGCATAACGCATAACGCATAACGCATAACGCATAACGCATAACGCATAACGCATAACGCATAACGCATAACGCATAACGCATAACGCATAACGCATAACGCATAACGCATAAAGCATAGCCCATAACGCATAACGCATAACGCATTTCGCATAACGCATAACGCATAACGCATTACGCATAACGCATAACGCTTAACGAATAACGCATAACGCATAACGCATAACGCATAACGCATAACGAATAACGCATACCGCATAGCGCATAACGCATAACGCTTAACGATTAACGCATAACGCATATCGCATAACGCTTAACGCATTACGCATAACGCATAACGAATAACGCATAAGGCATAACGCATAACGCATAACGCATAACGCATAACGCATAACGCATAACGCATAACGCATAACGCATAACGCATAACGCATAACGCATAACGCATAAAGCATAACGCATAACGCATAACGCATAACGCATAACGCATAACGCATAACGCATAACGCATAACGCATAACGCATAACGCGTAACGCATAACGCATAACGCATAACGCATAACGCATAACGAATAACGCATAACGCATAACGCATAACGCATAACGCATAACGCATAACGCATAACGCATAACGCATAACTCATAACGCATAACGCATAACGCATAACGCATAACGCATAACGCATAACGCATAACGCATAACGCTTAACGAATAACGCATAACGCATAACACATTACGCATAACGCATAACACATAACGCATAACCCATAACGCATGACGCATATCGCATAACGCATAACGCATAACGCATAACGCATAACGCATAACGCATAACGCATAACGCATAACGCATAACGCATAACGCATAACGCATAACGCATAACGCATAACGCATAACGCATAACGCATAACGCATAACGCATAACGCATAACGCATAACGCATAACGCATAACGCATAACGCATAACGCATAACGCATAACGCATAACGCATAACGCATAACGCATAACGCATAACGCATAACGCATAACGCATAACGCATAACGCATAACGCATAACGCATAACGCATAACGCATAACGCATAACGCATAACGCATAACGCATAACGCATGACGCATAACGCATAACGCATAACGCATAACGCATAACGCATAACGCATAACGCATAACGCATAACGCATAACGCATAACGCATAACGCATAACGCATAACGCATAACGCATAACGCATAACGCATAACGCATAACGCACAACGCATAACGCACAACGCATAACGCATAACGCATAACGCATAACGCATAACGCATAACGCATAACGCATAACGTATAACGCATAACGCATAACGCATAACGCATAACGCATAACGCATAACGCATGACGCATAACGCATAACGCATAACGCATAACTCATAACGCATAACGCATCGCGCATAACGCATAACGCATATCGCATAGCGCATGACGCATAACGCATAACGCATAACGCATAACGCATAACGCATAACGCATAACGCATAACGCATAACGCATAACGCATAACGCATAACGCATAACGCATAACGCATAACGCATAACGCATATCGCATGACGCTTAACGCATAACGCATAACGCATAACGGATAACGCTTGACGCATAACGCATAACGCATAACGCATAACGCATAACGCATAACGCATAACGCATAACGCATAACGCATAACGCATATCGCATAACGCATAACGCATAACGCATAACGCATAACGCATAACGCATAACGCATAACGCATAACGCATAACGCATAACGCATAACGCATAACGCATAACGCATAACGAATAACGCATACCGCATAGCGCATAACGCATAACGCTTAACGATTAACGCATAACGCATATCGCATAACGCTTAACGCATTACGCATAACGCATAACGCATAACGCATAACGCATAACGCATAACGCATAACGCATAACGCATAACGCATAACGCATAACGCATAACGCATAACGCATAACGCATAACGCATAACGGATAACGCTTGACGCATAACGCATAACGCATCGCGCATAACGCATAACGCATAACGCATAACGCATAACGCATAACGCATAACGCATATCGCATGACGCATAACGCATAACGCATAACGCATAACGCATAACGCATAACGCATAACGCATAACGCATAACGCATAACGCATAACGCATAAAGCATAGCCCATAACGCATAACGCATAACGCATTTCGCATAACGCATAACGCATAACGCATAACGCATAACGCATAACGCTTAACGATTAACGCATAACGCATTTCGCATAACGCATAACGCATAACGCATAACGCATAACGCATAACGCATAACGCATAACGCATAACGCTTAACGAATAACGCATAACGCATAACGCATAACGCATAACGCATAACGAATAACGCATACCGCATAGCGCATAACGCATAACGCTTAACGATTAACGCATAACGCATATCGCATAACGCTTAACGCATTACGCATAACGCATAACGCATAACGCATAACGCATAACGCATAACGCATAACGCATAACGCATAACGCATAACGCATAACGCATAACGCATAACGCATAACGCATAACGCATAACGCATAACGCATAACGCATAACGCATAACGCATAACGCATAACGCATAACGCAAAACGCATAACGCGTAACGCATAACGCATAACTCATAACGCATAACGCATAACGCATAACGCATAACGCATCGCGCATAACGCATAACGCATGACGCTTAACGCATAACGCATAACGGATAACGCTTGACGCATAACGCATAACGCATAACGCATAACGCATAACGCATAACGCATAACGCATAACGCATAACGCATAACGCATAACGCATAACGCATAACGCATAACGCATAACGCATAACGCATGACGCATAACGCTTAACGAATAACGCATAACGCATAACACATTACGCATAACGCATAACACATAACGCATAACGCATAACGCATAACGCATAACGCATAACGCATAACGCATAACGCATAACGCATAACGCATAACGCATCGCGCATAACGCATAACGCATATCGCATAGCGCATGACGCATAACGCATAACGCATAACGCATAACGCATAACGCATAACGCATAACGCATAACGCATAACGCATAACGCATAACGCATAACGCATAACGCATAACGCATAACGCATAACGCATAACGCATAACGCATAACGCATAACGCATAACGCATAACGCATATCGCATGACGCTTAACGCATAACGCATAACGCATAACGGATAACGCTTGACGCATAACGCATAACGCATCGCGCATAACGCATAACGCATAACGCATAACGCATAACGCATAACGCATATCGCATGACGCATAACGCATAACGCATAACGCATAACGCATAACGCATAACGCATAACGCATAACGCATAACGCATAACGCATAACGCATAACGCATAACGCATAACGCATAACGCATAACGCATAACGCATAACGCATAACGCATAACGCATAACGCATAACGCATAACGCATAACGCATAACGCATAACGCATAACGCATAACGCATAACGCATAACGCATAACGCATAACGCATAACGCATAACGCATAACGCATAACGCATAACGCATAACGCATAACGCATAACGCATAACGCATAACGCATAACGCATAACGCATAACGCATAACGCATATCGCATGACGCTTAACGCATAACGCATAACGCATAACGGATAACGCTTGACGCATAACGCATAACGCATAACGCATAACGCATAACGCATAACGGATAACGCTTGACGCATAACGCATAACGCATAACGCATAACGCATAACGCATAACGCATAACGCATAACGCATAACGCATAACGCATAACGCATAACGCATAACGCATAACGCATAACGCATAACGCATAACGCATAACGCATAACGCATAACGCATAACGCATAACGCATAACGCATAACGCATAACGCATAACGCATAACGCATAACGCATAACGCATAACGCATATCGCATGACGCATAACGCATAACGCATAACGCATAACGCATAACGCATAACGCATAACGCATAACGCATAACGCATAACGCATAACGCATAACGCATAACGCATAACGCATGACGCATAACGCTTAACGAATAACGCATAACGCATAACACATTACGCATAACGCATAACACATAACGCATAACGCATAACGCATAACGCATAACGCATAACGCATAACGCATAACGCATAACGCATAACGCATCGCGCATAACGCATAACGCATATCGCATAGCGCATGACGCATAACGCATAACGCATAACGCATAACGCATAACGCATAACGCATAACGCATAACGCATAACGCATAACGCATAACGCATAACGCATAACGCATAACGCATAACGCATAACGCATAACGCATAACGCATATCGCATGACGCTTAACGCATAACGCATAACGCATAACGGATAACGCTTGACGCATAACGCATAACGCATCGCGCATAACGCATAACGCATAACGCATAACGCATAACGCATAACGCATAACGCATATCGCATGACGCATAACGCATAACGCATAACGCATAACGCATAACGCATAACGCATAACGCATAACGCATAACGCATAACGCATAACGCATAACGCATAACGCATAACGCATAACGCATAACGCATAACGCATAACGCATCGCGCATAACGCATAACGCATATCGCATAGCGCATGACGCATAACGCATAACGCATAACGCATAACGCATAACGCATAACGCATATCGCATGACGCATAACGCATAACGCATAACGCATAACGCATAACGCATAACGCATAACGCATAACGCATAACGCATAACGCATAACGCATAACGCATAACGCATAACGCATAACGCATAACGCATAACGCATAACGCATGACGCATAACGCATAACGCATAACGCATAACGCATAACGCATAACGCATAACGCATAACGCATAACGCATAACGCATAACGCATAACGCATAACGCATGACGCATAACGCTTAACGAATAACGCATAACGCATAACACATTACGCATAACGCATAACACATAACGCATAACGCATAACGCATAACGCATAACGCATAACGCATAACGCATAACGCATAACGCATAACGCATAACGCATCGCGCATAACGCATAACGCATATCGCATAGCGCATGACGCATAACGCATAACGCATCGCGCATAACGCATAACGCATATCGCATAGCGCATGACGCATAACGCATAACGCATAACGCATAACGCATAACGCATAACGCATAACGCATAACGCATAACGCATAACGCATAACGCATCGCGCATAACGCATAACGCATATCGCATAGCGCATGACGCATAACGCATAACGCATAACGCATAACGCATAACGCATAACGCATAACGCATAACGCATAACGCATAACGCATAACGCATAACGCATAACGCATAACGCATAACGCATAACGCATAACGCATAACGCATATCGCATGACGCATAACGCATAACGCATAACGCATAACGCATAACGCATAACGCATAACGCATAACGCATAACGCATAACGCATAACGCATAACGCATAACGCATAACGCATAACGCATAACGCATAACGCATAACGCATAACGCATAACGCATAACGCATAACGCATAACGCATGACGCATAACGCTTAACGAATAACGCATAACGCATAACACATTACGCATAACGCATAACACATAACGCATAACGCATAACGCATAACGCATAACGCATAACGCATAACGCATAACGCATAACGCATAACGCATAACGCATAACGCATAACGCATCGCGCATAACGCATAACGCATATCGCATAGCGCATGACGCATAACGCATAACGCATAACGCATAACGCATAACGCATAACGCATAACGCATAACGCATAACGCATAACGCATAACGCATAACGCATAACGCATAACGCATAACGCATAACGCATAACGCATATCGCATGACGCTTAACGCATAACGCATAACGCATAACGGATAACGCTTGACGCATAACGCATAACGCATCGCGCATAACGCATAACGCATAACGCATAACGCATAACGCATAACGCATAACGCATAACGCATATCGCATGACGCATAACGCATAACGCATAACGCATAACGCATAACGCATAACGCATAACGCATAACGCATAACGCATAACGCATAACGCATAACGCATAACGCATAACGCATAACGCATAACGCATAACGCATAACGCATAACGCATAACGCATAACGCATCGCGCATAACGCATAACGCATATCGCATAGCGCATGACGCATAACGCATAACGCATAACGCATAACGCATAACGCATAACGCATATCGCATGACGCATAACGCATAACGCATAACGCATAACGCATAACGCATAACGCATAACGCATAACGCATAACGCATAACGCATAACGCATAACGCATAACGCATAACGCATAACGCATAACGCATAACGCATGACGCATAACGCATAACGCATAACGCATAACGCATAACGCATAACGCATAACGCATAACGCATAACGCATAACGCATAACGCATAACGCATGACGCATAACGCTTAACGAATAACGCATAACGCATAACACATTACGCATAACGCATAACACATAACGCATAACGCATAACGCATAACGCATAACGCATAACGCATAACGCATAACGCATAACGCATAACGCATAACGCATAACGCATCGCGCATAACGCATAACGCATATCGCATAGCGCATGACGCATAACGCATAACGCATCGCGCATAACGCATAACGCATATCGCATAGCGCATGACGCATAACGCATAACGCATAACGCATAACGCATAACGCATAACGCATAACGCATAACGCATAACGCATAACGCATAACGCATAACGCATAACGCATCGCGCATAACGCATAACGCATATCGCATAGCGCATGACGCATAACGCATAACGCATAACGCATAACGCATAACGCATAACGCATAACGCATAACGCATAACGCATAACGCATAACGCATAACGCATAACGCATAACGCATAACGCATAACGCATAACGCATATCGCATGACGCATAACGCATAACGCATAACGCATAACGCATAACGCATAACGCATAACGCATAACGCATAACGCATAACGCATAACGCATAACGCATAACGCATAACGCATAACGCATAACGCATGACGCATAACGCTTAACGAATAACGCATAACGCATAACACATTACGCATAACGCATAACACATAACGCATAACGCATAACGCATAACGCATAACGCATAACGCATAACGCATAACGCATAACGCATAACGCATAACGCATAACGCATCGCGCATAACGCATAACGCATATCGCATAGCGCATGACGCATAACGCATAACGCATAACGCATAACGCATAACGCATAACGCATAACGCATAACGCATAACGCATAACGCATAACGCATAACGCATAACACATAACGCATAACGCATACAGCATAACGCATAACGCATAACGCATAACGCATAACGCATAACGCATAACGCATAACGCATAACGCATAACGCATCGCGCATAACGCATAACGCATATCGCATAGCGCATGACGCATAACGCATAACGCATAACGCATAACGCATAACGCATAACGCATAACGCATAACGCATAACGCATAACGCATAACGCATAACGCATAACGCATAACGCATAACGCATAACGCATATCGCATGACGCTTAACGCATAACGCATAACGCATAACGGATAACGCTTGACGCATAACGCATAACGCATCGCGCATAACGCATAACGCATAACGCATAACGCATAACGCATATCGCATGACGCATAACGCATAACGCATAACGCATAACGCATAACGCATAACGCATAACGCATAACGCATAACGCATAACGCATAACGCATAACGCATAACGCATAACGCATAACGCATAACGCATAACGCATAACGCATAACGCATAACGCATAACGCATAACGCATAACGCATAACGCATAACGCATAACGCATAACGCATAACGCATAACGCATAACGCATAACGCATAACGCATAACGCATAACGCATAACGCATAACGCATAACGCATAACGCATAACGCATATCGCATGACGCTTAACGCATAACGCATAACGCATAACGGATAACGCTTGACGCATAACGCATAACGCATAACGCATAACGCATAACGCATAACGGATAACGCTTGACGCATAACGCATAACGCATAACGCATAACGCATAACGCATAACGCATAACGCATAACGCATAACGCATAACGCATAACGCATAACGCATAACGCATAACGCATAACGCATAACGCATAACGCATAACGCATAACGCATAACGCATAACGCATAACGCATAACGCATAACGCATAACGCATAACGCATAACGCATAACGCATAACGCATAACGCATAACGCATAACGCATAACGCATAACGCATAAAGCATAGCCCATAACGCATAACGCATAACGCATTTCGCATAACGCATAACGCATAACGCATAACGCATAACGCATAACGCTTAACGATTAACGCATAACGCATTTCGCATAACGCATAACGCATAACGCATAACGCATAACGCATAACGCATAACGCATAACGCTTAACGAATAACGCATAACGCATAACGCATAACGCATAACGCATAACGAATAACGCATACCGCATAGCGCATAACGCATAACGCTTAACGATTAACGCATAACGCATATCGCATAACGCTTAACGCATTACGCATAACGCATAACGCATAACGCATAACGCATAACGCATAACGCATAACGCATAACGCATAACGCATAACGCATAACGCATAACGCATAACGCATAACGCATAACGCATAACGCATAACGCATAACGCATAACGCATAACGCATAACGCATAACGCATAACGCATAACGCATAACGCATAACGCATAACGCATAACGCATAACGCATAACGCATAACGCATAACGCATAACGCATAACGCATAACGCATAACGCATAACGCATAACGCATAACGCATAACGCATAACGCATAACGCATAACGCATAACGCATAACGCATAACGCAAAACGCATAACGCGTAACGCATAACGCATAACTCATAACGCATAACGCATAACGCATAACGCATAACGCATCGCGCATAACGCATAACGCATGACGCTTAACGCATAACGCATAACGGATAACGCTTGACGCATAACGCATAACGCATAACGCATAACGGATAACGCTTGACGCATAACGCATAACGCATAACGCATAACGCATAACGCATAACGCATAACGCATAACGCATAACGCATAACGCATAACGCATAACGCATAACGCATAACGCATAACGCATAACGCATAACGCATAACGCATAACGCATAACGCATAACGCATAACGCATAACGCATAACGCATAACGCATAACGCATAACGCATAACGCATAACGCATAACGCATAACGCATAACGCATAACGCATAACGCATATCGCATAGCGCATGACGCATAACGCATAACGCATAACGCATAACGCATAACGCATAACGCATAACGCATAACGCATAACGCATAACGCATAACGCATAACGCATATCGCATGACGCTTAACGCATAACGCATAACGCATAACGGATAACGCTTGACGCATAACGCATAACGCATAACGCATAACGCATAACGCATAACGCATAACGCATATCGCATAACGCATAACGCATAACGCATAACGCATAACGCATAACGCATAACGCATAACGCATAACGCATAACGCATAACGCATAACGCATAACGCATAACGCATAACGCATATCGCATGACGCTTAACGCATAACGCATAACGCATAACGCATAACGCATAACGCATAACGCATAACGCATAACGCATAACGCATAACGCATAACGCATAACGCATAACGCATAACGCATAACGCATAACGCATAACGCATAACGCATAACGCATAAAGCATAGCCCATAACGCATAACGCATAACGCATTTCGCATAACGCATAACGCATAACGCATAACGCATAACGCATAACGCTTAACGATTAACGCATAACGCATTTCGCATAACGCATAACGCATAACGCATAACGCATAACGCATAACGCATAACGCATAACGCTTAACGAATAACGCATAACGCATAACGCATAACGCATAACGCATAACGAATAACGCATACCGCATAGCGCATAACGCATAACGCTTAACGATTAACGCATAACGCATATCGCATAACGCTTAACGCATTACGCATAACGCATAACGCATAACGCATAACGCATAACGCATAACGCATAACGCATAACGCATAACGCATAACGCATAACGCATAACGCATAACGCATAACGCATAACGCATAACGCATAACGCATAACGCATAACGCATAACGCATAACGCATAACGCATAACGCATAACGCATAACGCATAACGCATAACGCATAACGCATAACGCATAACGCATAACGCATAACGCATAACGCATAACGCATAACGCATAACGCAAAACGCATAACGCGTAACGCATAACGCATAACTCATAACGCATAACGCATAACGCATAACGCATAACGCATAACGCATAACGCATAACGCATAACGCATAACGCATAACGCATATCGCATAGCGCATGACGCATAACGCATAACGCATAACGCATAACGCATAACGCATAACGCATAACGCATAACGCATAACGCATAACGCATAACGCATAACGCATAACGCATAACGCATATCGCATGACGCTTAACGCATAACGCATAACGCATAACGGATAACGCTTGACGCATAACGCATAACGCATAACGCATAACGCATAACGCATAACGCATAACGCATATCGCATAACGCATAACGCATAACGCATAACGCATAACGCATAACGCATAACGCATAACGCATAACGCATAACGCATAACGCATAACGCATAACGCAGAACGCATAACGCATAACGCATAACGAATAACGCATACCGCATAGCGCATAACGCATAACGCTTAACGATTAACGCATAACGCATATCGCATAACGCTTAACGCATTACGCATAACGCATAACGCATAACGCATAACGCATAACGCATAACGCATAACGCATAACGCATATCGCATGACGCTTAACGCATAACGCATAACGCATAACGGATAACGCTTGACGCATAACGCATAACGCATAACGCATAACGCATAACGGATAACGCTTGACGCATAACGCATAACGCTTAACGATTAACGCATAACGCATTTCGCATAACGCATAACGCATAACGCATAAAGCATAGCCCATAACGCATAACGCATAACGCATTTCGCATAACGCATAACGCATAACGCATAACGCATAACGCATAACGCTTAACGATTAACGCATAACGCATTTCGCATAACGCATAACGCATAACGCATAACGCATAACGCATAACGCATAACGCATAACGCTTAACGAATAACGCATAACGCATAACGCATAACGCATAACGCATAACGAATAACGCATACCGCATAGCGCATAACGCATAACGCTTAACGATTAACGCATAACGCATATCGCATAACGCTTAACGCATTACGCATAACGCATAACGCATAACGCATAACGCATAACGCATAACGCATAACGCATAACGCATAACGCATAACGCATAACGCATAACGCATAACGCATAACGCATAACGCATAACGCATAACGCATAACGCATAACGCATAACGCATAACGCATAACGCATAACGCATAACGCAAAACGCATAACGCGTAACGCATAACGCATAACTCATAACGCATAACGCATAACGCATAACGCATAACGCATCGCGCATAACGCATAACGCATGACGCTTAACGCATAACGCATAACGGATAACGCTTGACGCATAACGCATAACGCATAACGCATAACGCATAACGCATAACGCATAACGCATAACGCATAACGCATAACGCATAACGCATAACGCATAACGCATAACGCATGACGCATAACGCTTAACGAATAACGCATAACGCATAACACATTACGCATAACGCATAACACATAACGCATAACGCATAACGCATAACGCATAACGCATAACGCATAACGCATAACGCATAACGCATAACGCATAACGCATAACGCATAACGCATAACGCATAACGCATAACGCATAACGCATAACGCATAACGCATAACGCATAACGCATAACGCATAACGCATAACGCATAACGCATAACGCATAACGCATAGCCCATAACGCATAACGCATAACGCATAACGCATAACGCATAACGCGTAACGCATAACGCATAACGCATAACGCATAACGCATAACGCATAACGCATAACGCATAACGCATAAGGCATAACGCATAACGCATAACGCATGACGCATAACGCTTAACGAATAACGCATAACGCATAACACATTACGCATAACGCATAACACATAACGCATAACGCATAACGCATAACGCATAACGCATAACGCATAACGCATCACGCATAACGCATAACGCATAACGCATAACGCATAACGCATAACGCATAACGCATAACGCATAACGCATAACGCATAACGCATAACGCATAACGCATAACGCATAACGCATAACGCATAACGCATAACGCATAACGCATAACGCATAACGCATAACGCATAACGCATAACGCATAACGCATAACGCATAACGCATAACGCATAACGCATAACGCATAACGCATAACGCATAACGCATAACGCATAACGCATAACGCATAACGCATAACGCATAACGCATAACGCATAACGCATATCGCATAACGCATAACGCATAACGCATAACGCATAACGCATAACGCATAACGCATAACGCATAACGCATAACGCATAACGCATAACGCATAACGCATAACGCATAACGCATAACGCATAACGCATAACGCATAACGCATAACGCATAACGCATAACGCATAACGCATAATGCATAACGCATAACGCGTAACGCGTAACGCATAACGCCTAACGCATAACGCATAACGCATAACGCATAACGCATATCGCATAGCGCATGACGCATAACGCTTAACGAATAACGCATAACGCATAACACATTACGCATAACGCATAACACATAACGCATAACGCATAACGCATAACGCATAACGCATAACGCATAACGCATAACGCATAACGCATAACGCATAACGCATAACGCATATCGCATGACGCTTAACGCATAACGCATAACGCATAACGGATAACGCTTGACGCATAACGCATAACGCATAACGCATAACGCATAACGCATAACGCATAACGCATATCGCATAACGCATAACGCATAACGCATAACGCATAACGCATAACGCATAACGCATAACGCATAACGCATAACGCATAACGCATAACGCATAACGCATAACGCATAACGCATATCGCATGACGCTTAACGCATAACGCATAACGCATAACGCATAACGCATAACGCATAACGCATAACGCATAACGCATAACGCATAACGCATAACGCATAACGCATAACGCATAACGCATAACGCATAACGCATAACGCATAACGCATAACGCATAACGCATAACGCATAAAGCATAGCCCATAACGCATAACGCATAACGCATTTCGCATAACGCATAACGCATAACGCATAACGCATAACGCATAACGCTTAACGATTAACGCATAACGCATTTCGCATAACGCATAACGCATAACGCATAACGCATAACGCATAACGCATAACGCTTAACGAATAACGCATAACGCATAACGCATAACGCATAACGCATAACGAATAACGCATACCGCATAGCGCATAACGCATAACGCTTAACGATTAACGCATAACGCATATCGCATAACGCTTAACGCATTACGCATAACGCATAACGCATAACGCATAACGCATAACGCATAACGCATAACGCATAACGCATAACGCATAACGCATAACGCATAACGCATAACGCATAACGCATAACGCATAACGCATAACGCATAACGCATAACGCATAACGCATAACGCATAACGCATAACGCATAACGCATAACGCATAACGCATAACGCATAACGCATAACGCATAACGCATAACGCATAACGCATAACGCATAACGCATAACGCATAACGCATAACGCATAACGCATAACGCATAACGCAAAACGCATAACGCGTAACGCATAACGCATAACTCATAACGCATAACGCATAACGCATAACGCATAACGCATAACGCATAACGCATAACGCATAACGCATAACGCATATCGCATAGCGCATGACGCATAACGCATAACGCATAACGCATAACGCATAACGCATAACGCATAACGCATAACGCATAACGCATAACGCATAACGCATAACGCATAACGCATATCGCATGACGCTTAACGCATAACGCATAACGCATAACGGATAACGCTTGACGCATAACGCATAACGCATAACGCATAACGCATAACGCATAACGCATAACGCATATCGCATAACGCATAACGCATAACGCATAACGCATAACGCATAACGCATAACGCATAACGCATAACGCATAACGCATAACGCATAACGCATAACGCAGAACGCATAACGCATAACGCATAACGAATAACGCATACCGCATAGCGCATAACGCATAACGCTTAACGATTAACGCATAACGCATATCGCATAACGCTTAACGCATTACGCATAACGCATAACGCATAACGCATAACGCATAACGCATAACGCATAACGCATAACGCATATCGCATGACGCTTAACGCATAACGCATAACGCATAACGGATAACGCTTGACGCATAACGCATAACGCATAACGCATAACGCATAACGGATAACGCTTGACGCATAACGCATAACGCTTAACGATTAACGCATAACGCATTTCGCATAACGCATAACGCATAACGCATAAAGCATAGCCCATAACGCATAACGCATAACGCATTTCGCATAACGCATAACGCATAACGCATAACGCATAACGCATAACGCTTAACGATTAACGCATAACGCATTTCGCATAACGCATAACGCATAACGCATAACGCATAACGCATAACGCATAACGCATAACGCTTAACGAATAACGCATAACGCATAACGCATAACGCATAACGCATAACGAATAACGCATACCGCATAGCGCATAACGCATAACGCTTAACGATTAACGCATAACGCATATCGCATAACGCTTAACGCATTACGCATAACGCATAACGCATAACGCATAACGCATAACGCATAACGCATAACGCATAACGCATAACGCATAACGCATAACGCATAACGCATAACGCATAACGCATAACGCATAACGCATAACGCATAACGCATAACGCATAACGCATAACGCATAACGCATAACGCAAAACGCATAACGCGTAACGCATAACGCATAACTCATAACGCATAACGCATAACGCATAACGCATAACGCATCGCGCATAACGCATAACGCATGACGCTTAACGCATAACGCATAACGGATAACGCTTGACGCATAACGCATAACGCATAACGCATAACGCATAACGCATAACGCATAACGCATAACGCATAACGCATAACGCATAACGCATAACGCATAACGCATAACGCATAACGCATGACGCATAACGCTTAACGAATAACGCATAACGCATAACACATTACGCATAACGCATAACACATAACGCATAACGCATAACGCATAACGCATAACGCATAACGCATAACGCATAACGCATAACGCATAACGCATAACGCATAACGCATAACGCATAACGCATAACGCATAACGCATAACGCATAACGCATAACGCATAACGCATAACGCATAACGCATAACGCATAACGCATAACGCATAACGCATAACGCATAACGCATAACGCATAGCCCATAACGCATAACGCATAACGCATAACGCATAACGCATAACGCGTAACGCATAACGCATAACGCATAACGCATAACGCATAACGCATAACGCATAACGCATAACGCATAAGGCATAACGCATAACGCATAACGCATGACGCATAACGCTTAACGAATAACGCATAACGCATAACACATTACGCATAACGCATAACACATAACGCATAACGCATAACGCATAACGCATAACGCATAACGCATAACGCATCACGCATAACGCATAACGCATAACGCATAACGCATAACGCATAACGCATAACGCATAACGCATAACGCATAACGCATAACGCATAACGCATAACGCATAACGCATAACGCATAACGCATAACGCATAACGCATAACGCATAACGCATAACGCATAACGCATAACGCATAACGCATAACGCATAACGCATAACGCATAACGCATAACGCATAACGCATAACGCATAACGCATAACGCATAACGCATAACGCATAACGCATATCGCATAACGCATAACGCATAACGCATAACGCATAACGCATAACGCATAACGCATAACGCATAACGCATAACGCATAACGCATAACGCATAACGCATAACGCATAACGCATAACGCATAACGCATAACGCATAACGCATAACGCATAACGCATAACGCATAACGCATAACGCATAACGCATAATGCATAACGCATAACGCGTAACGCGTAACGCATAACGCCTAACGCATAACGCATAACGCATAACGCATAACGCATATCGCATAGCGCATGACGCATAACGCTTAACGAATAACGCATAACGCATAACACATTACGCATAACGCATAACACATAACGCATAACGCATAACGCATAACGCATAACGCATAACGCATAACGCATAACGCATAACGCATAACGCATAACGCATAACGCATAATGCATAACGCATAACGCGTAACGCGTAACGCATAACGCATAACGCATAACGCATAACGCATAACGCATAACGCATAACGCATAACGCATAACGCATAACGAATAACGCATACCGCATAGCGCATAACGCATAACGCTTAACGATTAACGCATAACGCATATCGCATAACGCTTAACGCATTACGCATAACGCATAACGCATAACGCATAACGCATAACGCATAACGCATAACGCATAACGCATAACGCATAACGCATAACGCATAACGCATAACGCATAACGCATAACGCATAACGCATAACGCATAACGCATAACGCATAACGCATAACGCATAACGCATAACGCATAACGCATAACGCATAACGCATAACGCATAACGCATAACGCATAACGCATAACGCATAACGCATAACGCATAACGCATAACGCATAACGCATAACGCATAACGCATAACGCATAACGCATAACGCATAACGCATAACGCATAACGCATAACGCATAACGCATAACGCATAACGCATAACGCATAACGCATAACGCATAACGCATAACGCATAACGCATAACGCATAACGCATAACGCATAACGCATAACGCATAACGCATAACGCATAACGCATAACGCATAACGCATAATTCATAACGCATAACGCATAACGCATAACGCATAACGCATAACGCATAACGCATAACGCATAACGCATAACGCATAACGCATAACGCATAACGCATAACGCATAACGCATAACGCATGACGCATAACGCTTAACGAATAACGCATAACGCATAACACATTACGCATAACGCATAACACATAACGCATAACGCATAACGCATAACGCATAACGCATAACGCATAACGCATAACGCATAACGCATAACGCATAACGCATAACGCATAACGCATAACGCATAACGCATAACGCATAACGCATAACGCATAACGCATAACGCATAACGCATAACGCATAACGCATAACGCATAACGCATAACGCATAACGCATAACGCATAACGCATAACGCATAACGCATAACGCATAACGCATAACGCATAACGCATAACGCATAACGCATAACGCATAACGCATAACGCATAACGCATAACGCATAACGCATAACGCATAACGCATAACGCATAACGCATAACGCATAACGCATAACGCATAACGCATAACGCATAACGCATAACGCATAACGCATAACGCATAACGCATAACGCATAACGCATAACGCATAACGCATAACGCATAACGCATAACGCATAACGCATAACGCATAACGCATAACGCATAACGCATAACGCATAACGCATAACGCATAACGCATAACGCATAACGCATAACGCATAACGCATAACGCATAACGCATAACGCATAACGCATAACGCATAACGCATAACGCATAACGCATAACGCATAACGCATAACGCATAACGCATAACGCATAACGCATAACGCATAACGCTTAACGAATAACGCATAACGCATAACGCATAACGCATAACGCATAACGCATAACTCATAACGCATAACGCATAACGCATAACGCATAACGCATAACGCATAACGCATAACGCATAACGCATAACGCATAACGCATAACGCATAACGCATAACGCATAACGCATAACGCATAACGCATAACGCATAACGCATAACGCATAACGCATAACGCATAACGCATAACGCATAACGCATAACGCATAACGCATAACGCATAACGCATAACGCATAACGCATAACGCATAACGCATAACGCATAACGCATAACGCATAACGCATAACGCATAACGCATAACGCATAACGCATAACGCATAACGCATAACGCATAACGCATAACGCATAACGCATAACGCATAACGCATAACGCATAACGCATAACGCATAACGCATAACGCATAACGCATAACGCATGACGCATAACGCTTAACGAATAACGCATAACGCATAACACATTACGCATAACGCATAACACATAACGCATAACGCATAACGCATAACGCATAACGCATAACGCATAACGCATAACGCATAACGCATAACGCATAACGCATAACGCATAACGCATAACGCATAACGCATAACGCATAACGCATAACGCATAACGCATAACGCATAACGCATAACGCATAACGCATAACGCATAACGCATAACGCATAACGCATAACGCATAACGCATAACGCATAACGCATAACGCATAACGCATAACGCATAACGCATAACGCATAACGCATAACGCATAACGCATAACGCATAACGCATAACGCATAACGCATAACGCATAACGCATAACGCATAACGCATAACGCATAACGCATAACGCATAACGCATAACGCATAACGCATAACGCATAACGCATAACGCATAACGCATAACGCATAACGCATAACGCATAACGCATAACGCATAACGCATAACGCATAACGCATAACGCATAACGCATAACGCATAACGCATAACGCATAACGCATAACGCATAACGCATAACGCATAACGCATAACGCATAACGCATAACGCATAACGCATAACGCATAACGCATAACGCATAACGCATAACGCATAACGCATAACGCATAACGCATAACGCATAACGCATAACGCATAACGCATAACGCATAACGCATAACGCATAACGCATAACGCATAACGCATAACGCATAACGCATAACGCATAACGCATAACGCATAACGCATAACGCATAACGCATAACGCTTAACGAATAACGCATAACGCATAACGCATAACGCATAACGCATAACGCATAACTCATAACGCATAACGCATAACGCATAACGCATAACGCATAACGCATAACGCATAACGCATAACGCATAACGCATAACGCATAACGCATAACGCATAATGCATAACGCATAACGCGTAACGCGTAACGCATAACGCATAACGCATAACGCATAACGCGTAACGCATAGCTCATAACGCATAACGCATAACGCAAAACGCATAACGCGTAACGCATAACGCATAACTCATAACGCATAACGCATAACGCATAACGCATAACGCATAACGCATCGCGCATAACGCATAACGCATGACGCTTAACGCATAACGCATAACGCATAACGGATAACGCTTGACGCATAACGCATAACGCATAACGCATAACGCATAACGCATAACGCATAACGCATAACGCATAACGCATAACGCATAACGCATAACGCATAACGCATAACGCATAACGCATAACGCATAACGCATAACGCATAACGCATAACGCATAACGCATAACGCATAAAGCATAGCCCATAACGCATAACGCATAACGCATTTCGCATAACGCATAACGCATAACGCATAACGCATAACGCATAACGCATAACGCATAACGCTTAACGAATAACGCATAACGCATAACGCATAACGCATAACGCATAACGCATAACGCATAACGCATAACGCATAACGCATAACGCATAACGCATAACGCATAACGCATAACGCATAACGCATAACGCATAACGCATAACGCATAACGCATAACGCATAACGCATAACGCATAACGCATAACGCATAACGCATAACGCATAACGCATAACGCATAACGCATAACGCATAACGCATAACGCATAACGCATAACGCATAACGCATAACGCATAACGCATAACGCACAACGCATAACGCATAACGCATAACGCATAACGCATAACGCATATCGCATAGCGCATGACGCATAACGCTTAACGAATAACGCATAACGCATAACAAATTACGCATAACGCATAACACATAACGCATAACGCATAACGCATAACGCATAACGCATAACGCATAACGCATAACGCATAACGCATAACGCATAACGCATAACGCATAACGCATAACGCATAATGCATAACGCATAACGCGTAACGCGTAACGCATAACGCATAACGCATAACGCATAACGCATAACGCATAACGCATAACGCATAACGCATAACGCATAACGCATAACGCATAACGCATAACGCATAACGCATAACGCTTAACGAATAACGCATAACGCATAACGCATAACGCATAACGCATAACGCATAACTCATAACGCATAACGCATAACGCATAACGCATAACGCATAACGCATAACGCATAACGCATAACGCATAACGCATAACGCATAACGCATAATGCATAACGCATAACGCGTAACGCGTAACGCATAACGCATAACGCATAACGCATAACGCGTAACGCATAGCTCATAACGCATAACGCATAACGCAAAACGCATAACGCGTAACGCATAACGCATAACTCATAACGCATAACGCATAACGCATAACGCATAACGCATAACGCATCGCGCATAACGCATAACGCATGACGCTTAACGCATAACGCATAACGCATAACGGATAACGCTTGACGCATAACGCATAACGCATAACGCATAACGCATAACGCATAACGCATAACGCATAACGCATAACGCATAACGCATAACGCATAACGCATAACGCATAACGCATAACGCATAACGCATAACGCATAACGCATAACGCATAACGCATAACGCATAACGCATAACGCATAACGCATAACGCATAACGCATAAAGCATAGCCCATAACGCATAACGCATAACGCATTTCGCATAACGCATAACGCATAACGCATAACGCATAACGCATAACGCATAACGCATAACGCTTAACGAATAACGCATAACGCATAACGCATAACGCATAACGCATAACGCATAACGCATAACGCATAACGCATAACGCATAACGCATAACGCATAACGCATAACGCATAACGCATAACGCATAACGCATAACGCATAACGCATAACGCATAACGCATAACGCATAACGCATAACGCATAACGCATAACGCATAACGCATAACGCATAACGCATAACGCATAACGCATAACGCATAACGCATAACGCATAACGCATAACGCATAACGCATAACGCATAACGCATAACGCATAACGCATAACGCATAACGCATAACGCATAACGCATAACGCACAACGCATAACGCATAACGCATAACGCATAACGCATAACGCATATCGCATAGCGCATGACGCATAACGCTTAACGAATAACGCATAACGCATAACAAATTACGCATAACGCATAACACATAACGCATAACGCATAACGCATAACGCATAACGCATAACGCATAACGCATAACGCATAACGCATAACGCATAACGCATAACGCATAACGCATAACGCATAATGCATAACGCATAACGCGTAACGCGTAACGCATAACGCATAACGCATAACGCATAACGCGTAACGCATAGCTCATAACGCATAACGCATAACGCAAAACGCATAACGCGTAACGCATAACGCATAACTCATAACGCATAACGCATAACGCATAACGCATAACGCATCGCGCATAACGCATAACGCATGACGCTTAACGCATAACGCATAACGCATAACGGATAACGCTTGACGCATAACGCATAACGCATAACGCATAACGCATAACGGATAACTCTTGACGCATAACGCATAACGCATAACGCATAACGCATAACGCATAACGCATAACGCATAACGCATAACGCATAACGCATAACGCATAACGCATAACGCATAAAGCATAGCCCATAACGCATAACGCATAACGCATTTCGCATAACGCATAACGCATTACGCATAACGCATAACGCATAACGCATAACGCATAACGCTTAACGAATAACGCATAACGCATAACGCATAACGCATAACGCATAACGCATAACGCATAACGCATAACGCATAACGCATAACGCATAACGCATAACGCATAACGCATAACGCATAACGCATAACGCATAACGCATAACGCATAACGCATAACGCATAACGCATAACGCATAACGCATAACGCATAACGCATAACGCATAACGCATAACGCATAACGCATAACGCATAACGCATAACGCATAACGCATAACGCATAACGCATAACGCATAACGCATAACGCATAACGCATAACGCATAACGCATAACGCATATCGCATAGCGCATGACGCATAACGCTTAACGAATAACGCATAACGCATAACACATTACGCATAACGCATAACGCATAACGCATAACGCATAACGCATAACGCATAAAGCATAGCCCATAACGCATAACGCATAACGCATAACGCATAACGCATAACGCATAACGCATAACGCATAACGCATAACGCATAACGCATAACGCATAACGCATAACGCATAACGCATAACGCATAACGCATAACGCATAACGCATAACGCATAACGCATAACGCATAACGCATAACGCATAACGCATAACGCATAACGCATAACGCATAACGCATAACGCATAACGCATAACGCATAACGCATAACGCATAACGCATAACGCATAACGCATAACGCATTACGCATAACGCATAACGCATAACGCATAACGCATAACGCATAACGCATAACGCATAACGCATAACGCATAACGCATAACGCATAACGCATAACGCATAACGCATAACGCATAACGCATAACGCATAACGCATAACGCATAACGCATAACGCATAACGCATAACGCATAACGCATAACGCGTAACGAATAACGCATACCGCATAGCGCATAACGCATAACGCTTAACGATTAACGCATAACGCATATCGCATAACGCTTAACGCATTACGCATAACGCATAACGAATAACGCATAAGGCATAACGCATAACGCATAACGCATAACGCATAACGCATAACGCATAACGCATAACGCATAACGCATAACGCATAACGCATAACGCATAACGCATAACGCATAACGCATAACGCATATCGCATGACGCTTGACGCTTAACGCATAACGCATAACGCATAACGGATAACGCTTGACGCATAACGCATAACGCATAACGCATAACGCATAACGCATAACGCATAACGCATAACGCATAACGCATAACGCATAACGCATAACGCATAACGCATAACGCATAACGCATAACGCATAACGCATAACGCATAACGCATAACGCATCGCGCATAACGCATAACGCATATCGCATAGCGCATGACGCATAACGCTTAACGAATAACGCATAACGCATAACACATTACGCATAACGCATAACACATAACGCATAACGCATAACGCATAACGCATAACGCATAACGCATAACGCATAACGCATAACGCATAACGCATAACGCATAACGCATAACGCATAACGCGTAACGCATAACGCGTAACGCGTAACGCGTAACGCGTAACGCGTAACGCGTAACGCATAACGCATAACGCATAACGCATAACGCATAACGCATAACGCATAACGCATAACGCATAAAGCATAGCCCATAACGCATAACGCATAACGCATTTCGCATAACGCATAACGCATAACGCATAACGCATAACGCATAACGCATAACGCATAACGCATAACGCTTAACGAATAACGCATAACGCATAACGCATAACGCATAACGCATAACGCATAACGCATAACGCATAACGCATACCGCATAGCGCATAACGCATAACGCTTAACGATTAACGCATAACGCATAACGCTTAACGCATTACGCATAACGCATAACGAATAACGCATAAGGCATAACGCATAACGCATAACGCATAACGCATAACGCATAACGCATAACGCATAACGCATAACGCATAACGCATAACGCATAACGCATATCGCATGACTCTTAACGCATAACGCATAACGCATAACGGATAACGCTTGACGCATAACGCATAACGCATAACGCATAACGCATAACGCATAACGCATAACGCATAACGCATAACGCATAACGCATAACGCATAACGCATAACGCATAACGCATAACGCATAACGCATAACGCATCGCGCATAACGCATAACGCATGTCGCATAGCGCATGACGCATAACGCTTAACGAATAACGCATAACGCATAACGCATAACGCATAACGCATAACGCATAACGCATAACGCATAACTCATAACGCATAACGCATAACGCATAACGCATAACGCATAACGCATAACGCATAACGCATAACGCATAACGCATAACGCATAACGCATAACGCATAACGCATAACGCATAACGCATAACGCATAACGCATAACGCATAACGCATATCGCATAACGCATAACGCATAACGCATAACGCATAACGCATAACGCATAACGCATAACGCATAACGCATAACGCATAACGCATAACGCATAACGCATAACGCATAACGCATAACGCATAACGCATAACGCATAACGCATAACGCATAACTCATAACGCATAACGCATAACGCATAACGCATAACGCATAACGCATAACGCATAACGCATAACGCATAACGCATAACGCATAACGCATAACGCATAACGCATAACGCATAACGCATAACGCATAACGCATAACGCATAACGCATAACGCATATCGCATAACGCATAACGCATAACGCATAACGCATAACGCATAACGCATAACGCATAACGCATAACGCATAACGCATAACGCATAACGCATAACGCATAACGCATAACGCATAACGCATAACGCATAACGCATAACGCATAACGCATAACGCATAACGCATAACGCATAACGCATAACGCATAACGCATAACGCATAACGCATAACGCATAACGCATAATGCATAACGCATAACGCGTAACGCGTAACGCGTAACGCCTAACGCCTAACGCATAACGCATAACGCATAACGCGTAACGCATAGCTCGTAACGCATAACGCATAACGCATAACGCATAACGCGTAACGCATAACGCGTAACGCATAACGCATAACGCATAACGCATAACGCATAACGAATAACGCATAACGAATAACGCATAACGCATAACGCATAACGCATAACGCATAACGCATAACGCATAACGCATAACGCATAACGCATAACGCATAACGCATAACTCATAACGCATAACGCATAACGCATAACGCATAACGCATAACGCATAACGCATAACGCATAACGCATAACGCATAACGCATGACGCATAACGCATAACGCATAACGCATAACTCATCACGCATAACGCATATCGCATGACGCTTAACGCATAACGCATAACGCATAACGCATAACGCATAACGCATAACGCATAACGCATAACGCATAACGCATAACGCATAACGCATAAAGCATAGCCCATAACGCATAACGCATAACGCATAACGCATAACGCATAACGCATAACGCATAACGCATAACGCATAACGCATAACGCATAACGCATAACGCATAACGCATAACGCATAACGCATAACGCATAACGCATAACGCATAACGCATAACGCATAACGCATAACGCATAACGCATAACGGATAACGCTTGACGCATAACGCATAACGCATAACGCATAACGCATAACGCATCGCGCATAACGCATAACGCATATCGCATAGCGCATGACGCATAACGCTTAACGAATAACGCATAACGCATAACACATTACGCATAACGCATAACACATAACGCATAACGCATAACGCATAACGCATAACGCATAACGCATAACGCATAACGCATAACGCATAACGCATAACGCATAACGCATAACGCATAACGCATAACGCATAACGCATAACGCATAACGCATAACGCATAACGCATAACGCATAACGCATAACGCATAACGCATAACGCATAACGCACAACGCATAACGCATAACGCATAACGCATAACGCATAACGCATAACGCATAACGCATAACGCATGACGCATAACGCATAACGCATAACTCATAACGCATAACGCATAACGCATCGTGCATAACGCATAACGCATATCGCATAGCGCATGACGCATAACGCTTAACGAATAACGCATAACGCATAACACATTACGCATAACGCATAACGCATAACGCATAACGCATAACGCATAACGCATAACGCATAACGCATAACGCATAACGCATAACGCATAACGCATAACGCATAACGCATAACGCATAACGCATAACGCATAACGCATAACGCATAACGCATAACGCATAACGCATAACGCATAATGCATAACGCATAACGCGTAACGCGTAACGCATAACGCATAACGCATAACGCATAACGCGTAACGCATAGCTCATAACGCATAACGCATAACGCAAAACGCATAACGCGTAACGCATAACGCATAACTCATAACGCATAACGCATAACGCATAACGCATAACGCATAACGCATCGCGCATAACGCATAACGCATGACGCTTAACGCATAACGCATAACGGATAACGCTTGACGCATAACGCATAACGCATAAAGCATAGCCCATAACGCATAACGCATAACGCATAACGCATAACGCATAACGCATAACGCATAACGCATAACGCATAACGCATAACGCATAACGCATAACGCATAACGCATAACGCATAACGCATAACGCATAACGCATAACGCATAACGCATAACGCATAACGCATAACGCATAACGCATAACGCATAACGCATAACGCATAACGCATAACGCATAACGCATATCGCATGACGCTTAACGCATAACGCATAACGGATAACGCTTGACGCATAACGCATAACGCATAACGCATAACGCATAACGCATAACGCATAACGCATAACGCATTACGCATAACGCATAACGCATAACGCATAACGCATAACGCATAACGCATAACGCATAACGCATAACGCATAACGCATAACGCATAACGCATAACGCATAACGCATAACGCATAACGCATAACGCATAAAGCATAGCCCATAACGCATAACGCATAACGCATAACGCATAACGCATAACGCATAACGCATAACGCATAACGCATAACGCATAACGCATAACGCATAACGCATAACGCATAACGCATAACGCATAACGCATAACGCATAACGCATAACGCATAACGCATAACGCATAACGCATAACGCATAACGCATAACGCATAACGCATAACGCATAACGCATAACGCATAACGCATAACGCATAACGCATAACGCATAACGCATAACGCATAACGCATAACGCATAACGCATAACGCATAACGCATAACGCATAACGCATAACGCATAACGCATAACGCATAACGCATAACGCATAACGCATAACGCATAACGCATAACGCATAACGCATAACGCATAACGCATAACGCATAACGCATAACGCATAACGCATAACGCATAACGCATAACGCATAACGCATAACGCATATCGCATGACGCTTAACGCATAACGCATAACGCATAACGCATAACGCATAGCGCATAACGGATAACGCTTGACGCATAACGCATAACGCATAACGCATAACGCATAACGCATAACGCATAACGCATAACGCATAACGCATAACGCATAACGCATAACGCATAACGCATAACGCATAACGCATAACGCATAACGCATAACGCATAACGCATAACGCATAACGCATAACGCATAACGCATAACGCATAACGCATAACGCATAACGCATAACGCATAACGCATAACGCATAACGCATAACGCATAACGCATAACGCATAACGCATAACGCATAACGCATAACGCATAACGCATCGCGCATAACGCATAACGCATATCGCATAGCGCATGACGCATAACGCTTAACGAATAACGCATAACGCATAACACATTACGCATAACGCATAACACATAACGCATAACGCATAACGCATAACGCATAACGCATAACGCATAACGCATAACGCATAACGCATCGCGCATAACGCATAACGCATGACGCTTAACGCATAACGCATAACGCATAACGCATAACGGATAACGCTTGACGCATAACGCATAACGCATAACGCATAACGCATAACGGATAACGCTTGACGCATAACGCATAACGCATAACGCATAACGCATAACGCATATCGCATAACGCATAACGCATAACGCATAACGCATAACGCATCGCGCATAACGCATAACGCATATCGCATAGCGCATGACGCATAACGCTTAACGAATAACGCATAACGCATAACACATTACGCATAACGCATAACACATAACGCATAACGCATAACGCATAACGCATAACGCATAACGCATAACGCATAACGCATAACGCATAACGCATAACGCATAACGCATAACGCATAACGCATAATGCATAACGCATAACGCGTAACGCGTAACGCATAACGCATAACGCATAACGCATAACGCATAACGCGTAACGCATAGCTCATAACGCATAACGCATAACGCAAAACGCATAACGCGTAACGCATAACGCATAACTCATAACGCATAACGCATAACGCATAACGCATAACGCATCGCGCATAACGCATAACGCATATCGCATAGCGCATGACGCATAACGCTTAACGAATAACGCATAACGCATAACGCATATCGCATAACGCATAACGCATAACGCATAACGCATAACGCATAACGCATAACGCATCGCGCATAACGCATAACGCATATCGCATAGCGCATGACGCATAACGCTTAACGAATAACGCATAACGCATAACACATTACGCATAACGCATAACACATAACGCATAACGCATAACGCATAACGCATAACGCATAACGCATAACGCATAACGCATAACGCATAACGCATAACGCATAACGCATAACGCATAACGCATAACGCATAACGCATAACGCATAATGCATAACGCATAACGCGTAACGCGTAACGCATAACGCATAACGCATAACGCATAACGCATAACGCGTAACGCATAGCTCATAACGCATAACGCATAACGCCAAACGCATAACGCGTAACGCATAACGCATAACGCATATCGCATAGCGCATGACGCATAACGCTTAACGAATAACGCATAACGCATAACACATTACGCATAACGCATAACACATAACGCATAACGCATAACGCATAACGCATAACGCATAACGCATAACGCATAACGCATAACGCATAACGCATAACGCATAATGCATAACGCATAACGCGTAACGCGTAACGCATAACGCATAACGCATAACGCATAACGCGTAACGCATAGCTCATAACGCATAACGCATAACGCAAAACGCATAACGCGTAACGCATAACGCATAACTCATAACGCATAACGCATAACGCATAACGCATAACGCATAACGCATCGCGCATAACGCATAACGCATGACGCTTAACGCATAACGCATAACGCATAACGGATAACGCTTGACGCATAACGCATAACGCATAACGCATAACGCATAACGGATAACGCTTGACGCATAACGCATAACGCATAACGCATAACGCATAACGCATAACGCATAACGCATAACGCATAACGCATAACGCATAACGCATAACGCATAACGCATAACGCATAACGCATAACGCATAACGCATAACGCATAACGCATAACGCATAACGCATAACGCATAACGCATAACGCATAACGCATAACGCATAACGCGTAACGAATAACGCATACCGCATAGCGCATAACGCATAACGCTTAACGATTAACGCATAACGCATATCGCATAACGCTTAACGCATTACGCATAACGCATAACGAATAACGCATAAGGCATAACGCATAACGCATAACGCATAACGCATAACGCATAACGCATAACGCATAACGCATAACGCATAACGCATAACGCATAACGCATAACGCATATCGCATGACGCTTAACGCATAACGCATAACGCATAACGGATAACGCTTGACGCATAACGCATAACGCATAACGCATAACGCATAACGCATAACGCATAACGCATAACGCATAACGCATAACGCATAACGCATAACGCATAACGCATAACGCATAACGCATAACGCATAACGCATAACGCATAACGCATAACGCATAACGCATAACGCATCGCGCATAACGCATAACGCATATCGCATAGCGCATGACGCATAACGCTTAACGAATAACGCATAACGCATAACACATTACGCATAACGCATAACACATAACGCATAACGCATAACGCATAACGCATAACGCATAACGCATAACGCATAACGCATAACGCATAACGCATAACGCATAACGCATAACGCGTAACGCATTTCGCATAACGCATAACGCATAACGCATAACGCATAACGCATAACGCATAACGCATAACGCTTAACGAATAACGCATAACGCATAACGCATAACGCATAACGCATAACGAATAACGCATACCGCATAGCGCATAACGCATAACGCATAACGCATAACGCATAACGCATAACGCATATCGCATGACGCTTAACTCATAACGCATAACGCATAACGGATAACGCTTGACGCATAACGCATAACGCATAACGCATAACGCATAACGCATAACGCATAACGCATAACGCATAACGCATAACGCATCGCGCATAACGCATAACGCATATCGCATAGCGCATGACGCATAACGCATAACGCATAACGCATAACGCATAACGCATAACGCATAACGCATAACGCATAACGCATAACGCATAACGCATAACGCATAACGCATAACGCATAACGCATAACGCATAACGCATAACGCATAACGCATATCGCATGACGCTTAACTCATAACGCATAACGCATAACGGATAACGCTTGACGCATAACGCATAACGCATAACGCATAACGCATAACGCATAACGCATAACGCATAACGCATAACGCATAACGCATAACGCATCGCGCATAACGCATAACGCATATCGCATAGCGCATGACGCATAACGCTTAACGAATAACGCATAACGCATAACACATTACGCATAACGCATAACACATAACGCATAACGCATAACGAATAACGCATAACGCATAACGCATAACGCATAACGCATAACGCATAACGCATAACGCATAACGCATAACGCATAACGCATAACGCATAACGCATAACGCATAACGCATAACGCATAACGCATAACGCATAACGCATAACGCGTAACGAATAACGCATACCGCATAGCGCATAACGCATAACGCTTAACGATTAACGCATAACGCATATCGCATAACGCTTAACGCATTACGCATAACGCATAACGAATAACGCATAAGGCATAACGCATAACGCATAACGCATAACGCATAACGCATAACGCATAACGCATAACGCATAACGCATAACGCATAACGCATAACGCATAACGCATAACGCATAACGCATATCGCATGACGCTTAACGCATAACGCATAACGCATAACGGATAACGCTTGACGCATAACGCATAACGCATAACGCATAACGCATAACGCATAACGCATAACGCATAACGCATAACGCGTAACGCATAGCTCATAACGCATAACGCATAACGCAAAACGCATAACGCGTAACGCATAACGCATAACTCATAACGCATAACGCATAACGCATAACGCATAACGCATCGCGCATAACGCATAACGCATATCGCATAGCGCATGACGCATAACGCTTAACGAATAACGCATAACGCATAACGCATATCGCATAACGCATAACGCATAACGCATAACGCATAACGCATAACGCATAACGCATAACGCATAACGCATCGCGCATAACGCATAACGCATATCGCATAGCGCATGACGCATAACGCTTAACGAATAACGCATAACGCATAACACATTACGCATAACGCATAACACATAACGCATAACGCATAACGCATAACGCATAACGCATAACGCATAACGCATAACGCATAACGCATAACGCATAACGCATAACGCATAACGCATAACGCATAACGCATAACGCATAACGCATAATGCATAACGCATAACGCGTAACGCGTAACGCATAACGCATAACGCATAACGCATAACGCGTAACGCATAGCTCATAACGCATAACGCATAACGCCAAACGCATAACGCGTAACGCATAACGCATAACGCATATCGCATAGCGCATGACGCATAACGCTTAACGAATAACGCATAACGCATAACACATTACGCATAACGCATAACACATAACGCATAACGCATAACGCATAACGCATAACGCATAACGCATAACGCATAACGCATAACGCATAACGCATAACGCATAACGCATAATGCATAACGCATAACGCGTAACGCGTAACGCATAACGCATAACGCATAACGCGTAACGCATAGCTCATAACGCATAACGCATAACGCAAAACGCATAACGCGTAACGCATAACGCATAACTCATAACGCATAACGCATAACGCATAACGCATAACGCATCGCGCATAACGCATAACGCATGACGCTTAACGCATAACGCATAACGCATAACGGATAACGCTTGACGCATAACGCATAACGCATAACGCATAACGCATAACGGATAACGCTTGACGCATAACGCATAACGCATAACGCATAACGCATAACGCATAACGCATAACGCATAACGCATAACGCATAACGCATAACGCATAACGCATAACGCATAACGCATAACGCATAACGCATAACGCATAACGCATAACGCATAACGCATAACGCATAACGCATAACGCATAACGCATAACGCATAACGCATAACGCATAACGCGTAACGAATAACGCATACCGCATAGCGCATAACGCATAACGCTTAACGATTAACGCATAACGCATATCGCATAACGCTTAACGCATTACGCATAACGCATAACGAATAACGCATAAGGCATAACGCATAACGCATAACGCATAACGCATAACGCATAACGCATAACGCATAACGCATAACGCATAACGCATAACGCATAACGCATAACGCATATCGCATGACGCTTAACGCATAACGCATAACGCATAACGGATAACGCTTGACGCATAACGCATAACGCATAACGCATAACGCATAACGCATAACGCATAACGCATAACGCATAACGCATAACGCATAACGCATAACGCATAACGCATAACGCATAACGCATAACGCATAACGCATAACGCATAACGCATAACGCATAACGCATAACGCATAACGCATAACGCATAACGCATAACGCATATCGCATGACGCTTAACTCATAACGCATAACGCATAATGGATAACGCTTGACGCATAACGCATAACGCATAACGCATAACGCATAACGCATAACGCATAACGCATAACGCATAACGCATAACGCATAACGCATAACGCATCGCGCATAACGCATAACGCATATCGCATAGCGCATGACGCATAACGCTTAACGAATAACGCATAACGCATAACACATTACGCATAACGCATAACACATAACGCATAACGCATAACGAATAACGCATAACGCATAACGCATAACGCATAACGCATAACGCATAACGCATAACGCATAACGCATAACGCATAACGCATAACGCATAACGCATAACGCATAACGCATAACGGATAACGCATAACGCATAACGCATAACGCGTAACGAATAACGCATACCGCATAGCGCATAACGCATAACGCTTAACGATTAACGCATAACGCATATCGCATAACGCTTAACGCATTACGCATAACGCATAACGAATAACGCATAAGGCATAACGCATAACGCATAACGCATAACGCATAACGCATAACGCATAACGCATAACGCATAACGCATAACGCATAACGCATAACGCATAACGCATAACGCATAACGCATATCGCATGACGCTTAACGCATAACGCATAACGCATAACGGATAACGCTTGACGCATAACGCATAACGCATAACGCATAACGCATAACGCATAACGCATAACGCATAACGCATAACGCATAACGCATAACGCATAACGCATAACGCATAACGCATAACGCATAACGCATAACGCATAACGCATAACGCATAACGCATAACGCATAACGCATAACGCATAACGCATCGCGCATAACGCATAACGCATATCGCATAGCGCATGACGCATAACGCTTAACGAATAACGCATAACGCATAACACATTACGCATAACGCATAACACATAACGCATAACGCATAACGCATAACGCATAACGCATAACGCATAACGCATAACGCATAACGCATAACGCATAACGCATAACGCATAACGCATAACGCATAACGCATAACGCATAACGCATAACGCATAACGCATATCGCATGACGCTTAACTCATAACGCATAACGCATAACGGATAACGCTTGACGCATAACGCATAACGCATAACGCATAACGCATAACGCATAACGCATAACGCATAACGCATAACGCATAACGCATAACGCATCGCGCATAACGCATAACGCATATCGCATAGCGCATGACGCATAACGCTTAACGAATAACGCATAACGCATAACACATTACGCATAACGCATAACACATAACGCATAACGCATAACGAATAACGCATAACGCATAACGCATAACGCATAACGCATAACGCATAACGCATAACGCATAACGCATAACGCATAACGCATAACGCATAACGCATAACGCATAACGCATAACGCATAACGCATAACGCATAACGCATGACGCATAACGCATAACGCATAACGCATAACGCATAACGCATAACGCATAACGCATAACGCATAACGCATAACGCATAACGCATAACGCATAACGCATAACGCATAACGCATAACGCATAACGCATAACGCATAACGCATAACGCATAACGCATAACGCATAACGCATAACGCATAACGCATAACGCATAACGCATAACGCATAACGCATAACGCATATCGCATAACGCATAACGCATAACGCATAACGCATAACGCATAACGCATAACGCATAACGCATAACGCATAACGCATAACGCATAACGCATAACGCATAACGCATAACGCATAACGCATAACGCATAACGCATAACGCATAACGCATAACGCATAATGCATAACGCGTAACGCGTAACGCATAACGCCTAACGCATAACGCATAACGCGTAACGCATAGCTCATAACGCATAACGCATAACGCATAACGCATAACGCATAACGCGTAACGCATAACGCATAACGCATAACGCATAACGCATAACGCATAACGCGTAACGCATAACGCATAACGCATAACGCATAACGCATAACGCATAACGCATAACGCATAACGCATAACGCATAATGCATAACGCATAACGCGTAACGCGTAACGCATAACGCATAACGCATAACGCATAACGCGTAACGCATAGCTCATAACGCATAACGCATAACGCAAAACGCATAACGCGTAACGCATAACGCATAACTCATAACGCATAACGCATAACGCATAACGCATAACGCATAACGCATCGCGCATAACGCATAACGCATGACGCTTAACGCATAACGCATAACGCATAACGGATAACGCTTGACGCATAACGCATAACGCATAACGCATAACGCATAACGGATAACGCTTGACGCATAATGCATAACGCATAACGCATAACGCATAACGCATAACGCATAACGCATAACGCATAACGCATAACGCATAACGCATAACGCATAACGCATAACGCATAACGCATAACGCATAACGCATAACGCATAACGCATAACGCATAACGCATAACGCATAACGCATAACGCGTAACGAATAACGCATACCGCATAGCGCATAACGCATACCGCTTAACGATTAACGCATAACGCATATCGCATAACGCTTAACGCATTACGCATAACGCATAACGAATAACGCATAAGGCATAACGCATAACGCATAACGCATAACGCATAACGCATAACGCATAACGCATAACGCATAACGCATAACGCATAACGCATAACGCATAACGCATAACGCATAACGCATAACGCATAACGCATAACGCATAACGCATAACGCATAACGCATAACGCATAACGCATAACGCATAACGCATAACGCATAACGCATAACGCATAACGCATAACGCATAACGCATAACGCATAACGCATAACGCATAACGCATAACGCATAACGCATAACGCATAACGCATAACGCATAACGCATAACGCATAACGCATAACGCATAACGCATAACGCATAACGCATAACGCATAACGCATAACGCATAACGCATAACGCATATCGCATGACGCTTAACGCATAACGCATAACGCATAACGCATAACGCATAACGCATAACGCATAACGCATAACGCATAACGCATAACGCATAACGCATAACGCATAACGCATAACGCATATCGCATAACGCATAACGCATAACGCATAACGCATAACGCATAACGCATAACGCATAACGCATAACGCATAACGCATAACGCATAACGCATAACGCATAACGCATAACGCATAACGCATAACGCATAACGCATATCGCATGACGCTTAACGCATAACGCATAACGCATAACGGATAACGCTTGACGCATAACGCATAACGCATAACGCATAACGCATAACGCATAACGCATAACGCATAACGCATAACGCGTAACGCATAGCTCATAACGCATAACGCATAACGCAAAACGCATAACGCGTAACGCATAACGCATAACTCATAACGCATAACGCATAACGCATAACGCATAACGCATCGCGCATAACGCATAACGCATATCGCATAGCGCATGACGCATAACGCTTAACGAATAACGCATAACGCATAACGCATATCGCATAACGCATAACGCATAACGCATAACGCATAACGCATAACGCATAACGCATAACGCATAACGCATCGCGCATAACGCATAACGCATATCGCATAGCGCATGACGCATAACGCTTAACGAATAACGCATAACGCATAACACATTACGCATAACGCATAACACATAACGCATAACGCATAACGCATAACGCATAACGCATAACGCATAACGCATAACGCATAACGCATAACGCATAACGCATAACGCATAACGCATAACGCATAACGCATAACGCATAACGCATAATGCATAACGCATAACGCGTAACGCGTAACGCATAACGCATAACGCATAACGCATAACGCGTAACGCATAGCTCATAACGCATAACGCATAACGCCAAACGCATAACGCGTAACGCATAACGCATAACGCATATCGCATAGCGCATGACGCATAACGCTTAACGAATAACGCATAACGCATAACACATTACGCATAACGCATAACACATAACGCATAACGCATAACGCATAACGCATAACGCATAACGCATAACGCATAACGCATAACGCATAACGCATAACGCATAACGCATAATGCATAACGCATAACGCGTAACGCGTAACGCATAACGCATAACGCATAACGCGTAACGCATAGCTCATAACGCATAACGCATAACGCAAAACGCATAACGCGTAACGCATAACGCATAACTCATAACGCATAACGCATAACGCATAACGCATAACGCATCGCGCATAACGCATAACGCATGACGCTTAACGCATAACGCATAACGCATAACGGATAACGCTTGACGCATAACGCATAACGCATAACGCATAACGCATAACGGATAACGCTTGACGCATAACGCATAACGCATAACGCATAACGCATAACGCATAACGCATAACGCATAACGCATAACGCATAACGCATAACGCATAACGCATAACGCATAACGCATAACGCATAACGCATAACGCATAACGCATAACGCATAACGCATAACGCATAACGCATAACGCATAACGCATAACGCATAACGCATAACGCGTAACGAATAACGCATACCGCATAGCGCATAACGCATAACGCTTAACGATTAACGCATAACGCATATCGCATAACGCTTAACGCATTACGCATAACGCATAACGAATAACGCATAAGGCATAACGCATAACGCATAACGCATAACGCATAACGCATAACGCATAACGCATAACGCATAACGCATAACGCATAACGCATAACGCATAACGCATATCGCATGACGCTTAACGCATAACGCATAACGCATAACGGATAACGCTTGACGCATAACGCATAACGCATAACGCATAACGCATAACGCATAACGCATAACGCATAACGCATAACGCATAACGCATAACGCATAACGCATAACGCATAACGCATAACGCATAACGCATAACGCATAACGCATAACGCATAACGCATAACGCATAACGCATAACGCATAACGCATATCGCATGACGCTTAACTCATAACGCATAACGCATAATGGATAACGCTTGACGCATAACGCATAACGCATAACGCATAACGCATAACGCATAACGCATAACGCATAACGCATAACGCATAACGCATAACGCATAACGCATCGCGCATAACGCATAACGCATATCGCATAGCGCATGACGCATAACGCTTCACGAATAACGCATAACGCATAACACATTACGCATAACGCATAACACATAACGCATAACGCATAACGAATAACGCATAACGCATAACGCATAACGCATAACGCATAACGCATAACGCATAACGCATAACGCATAACGCATAACGCATAACGCATAACGCATAACGCATAACGCATAACGGATAACGCATAACGCATAACGCATAACGCGTAACGAATAACGCATACCGCATAGCGCATAACGCATAACGCTTAACGATTAACGCATAACGCATATCGCATAACGCTTAACGCATTACGCATAACGCATAACGAATAACGCATAAGGCATAACGCATAACGCATAACGCATAACGCATAACGCATAACGCATAACGCATAACGCATAACGCATAACGCATAACGCATAACGCATAACGCATAACGCATAACGCATATCGCATGACGCTTAACGCATAACGCATAACGCATAACGGATAACGCTTGACGCATAACGCATAACGCATAACGCATAACGCATAACGCATAACGCATAACGCATAACGCATAACGCATAACGCATAACGCATAACGCATAACGCATAACGCATAACGCATAACGCATAACGCATAACGCATAACGCATAACGCATAACGCATAACGCATAACGCATAACGCATCGCGCATAACGCATAACGCATATCGCATAGCGCATGACGCATAACGCTTAACGAATAACGCATAACGCATAACACATTACGCATAACGCATAACACATAACGCATAACGCATAACGCATAACGCATAACGCATAACGCATAACGCATAACGCATAACGCATAACGCATAACGCATAACGCATAACGCATAACGCATAACGCATAACGCATAACGCATAACGCATAACGCATATCGCATGACGCTTAACTCATAACGCATAACGCATAACGGATAACGCTTGACGCATAACGCATAACGCATAACGCATAACGCATAACGCATAACGCATAACGCATAACGCATAACGCATAACGCATAACGCATCGCGCATAACGCATAACGCATATCGCATAGCGCATGACGCATAACGCTTAACGAATAACGCATAACGCATAACACATTACGCATAACGCATAACACATAACGCATAACGCATAACGAATAACGCATAACGCATAACGCATAACGCATAACGCATAACGCATAACGCATAACGCATAACGCATAACGCATAACGCATAACGCATAACGCATAACGCATAACGCATAACGCATAACGCATAACGCATAACGCATAACGCATGACGCATAACGCATAACGCATAACGCATAACGCATAACGCATAACGCATAACGCATAACGCATAACGCATAACGCATAACGCATAACGCATAACGCATAACGCATAACGCATAACGCATAACGCATAACGCATAACGCATAACGCATAACGCATAACGCATAACGCATAACGCATAACGCATAACGCATAACGCATAACGCATAACGCATAACGCATATCGCATAACGCATAACGCATAACGCATAACGCATAACGCATAACGCATAACGCATAACGCATAACGCATAACGCATAACGCATAACGCATAACGCATAACGCATAACGCATAACGCATAACGCATAACGCATAACGCATAACGCATAATGCATAACGCGTAACGCGTAACGCATAACGCCTAACGCATAACGCATAACGCGTAACGCATAGCTCATAACGCATAACGCATAACGCATAACGCATAACGCATAACGCGTAACGCATAACGCATAACGCATAACGCATAACGCATAACGCATAACGCGTAACGCATAACGCATAACGCATAACGCATAACGCATAACGCATAACGCATAACGCATAACGCATAACGCATAATGCATAACGCATAACGCGTAACGCGTAACGCATAACGCATAACGCATAACGCATAACGCGTAACGCATAGCTCATAACGCATAACGCATAACGCAAAACGCATAACGCGTAACGCATAACGCATAACTCATAACGCATAACGCATAACGCATAACGCATAACGCATAACGCATCGCGCATAACGCATAACGCATGACGCTTAACGCATAACGCATAACGCATAACGGATAACGCTTGACGCATAACGCATAACGCATAACGCATAACGCATAACGGATAACGCTTGACGCATAATGCATAACGCATAACGCATAACGCATAACGCATAACGCATAACGCATAACGCATAACGCATAACGCATAACGCATAACGCATAACGCATAACGCATAACGCATAACGCATAACGCATAACGCATAACGCATAACGCATAACGCATAACGCATAACGCATAACGCGTAACGAATAACGCATACCGCATAGCGCATAACGCATACCGCTTAACGATTAACGCATAACGCATATCGCATAACGCTTAACGCATTACGCATAACGCATAACGAATAACGCATAAGGCATAACGCATAACGCATAACGCATAACGCATAACGCATAACGCATAACGCATAACGCATAACGCATAACGCATAACGCATAACGCATAACGCATAACGCATAACGCATAACGCATAACGCATAACGCATAACGCATAACGCATAACGCATAACGCATAACGCATAACGCATAACGCATAACGCATAACGCATAACGCATAACGCATAACGCATAACGCATAACGCATAACGCATAACGCATAACGCATAACGCATAACGCATAACGCATAACGCATAACGCATAACGCATAACGCATAACGCATAACGCATAACGCATAACGCATAACGCATAACGCATAACGCATATCGCATGACGCTTAACGCATAACGCATAACGCATAACGCATAACGCATAACGCATAACGCATAACGCATAACGCATAACGCATAACGCATAACGCATAACGCATAACGCATAACGCATATCGCATAACGCATAACGCATAACGCATAACGCATAACGCATAACGCATAACGCATAACGCATAACGCATAACGCATAACGCATAACGCATAACGCATAACGCATAACGCATAACGCATAACGCATAACGCATAACGCATAACGCATAACGCATAACGCATAACGCATAACGCATAACGCATCGCGCATAACGCATAACGCATATCGCATAGCGCATGACGCATAACGCTTAACGAATAACGCATAACGCATAACACATTACGCATAACGCATAACACATAACGCATAACGCATAACGCATAACGCATAACGCATAACGCATAACGCATAACGCATAACGCATAACGCATCGCGCATAACGCATAACGCATGACGCTTAACGCATAACGCATAACGCATAACGCATAACGGATAACGCTTGACGCATAACGCATAACGCATAACGCATAACGCATAACGCATAACGGATAACGCTTGACGCATAACGCATAACGCATAACGCATAACGCATAACGCATATCGCATTACGCATAACGCATAACGCATAACGCATAACGCATCGCGCATAACGCATAACGCATATCGCATAGCGCATGACGCATAACGCTTAACGAATAACGCATAACGCATAACACATTACGCATAACGCATAACACATAACGCATAACGCATAACGCATAACGCATAACGCATAACGCATAACGCATAACGCATAACGCATAACGCATAACGCATAACGCATAACGCATAACGCATAACGCATAACGCATAATGCATAACGCATAACGCGTAACGCGTAACGCATAACGCATAACGCATAACGCATAACGCATAACGCATAACGCATAACGCATAACGCGTAACGCATAGCTCATAACGCATAACGCATAACGCAAAACGCATAACGCGTAACGCATAACGCATAACTCATAACGCATAACGCATAACGCATAACGCATAACGCATAACGCATCGCGCATAACGCATAACGCATATCGCATAGCGCATGACGCATAACGCTTAACGAATAACGCATAACGCATAACGCATATCGCATAACGCATAACGCATAACGCATAACGCATAACGCATAACGCATCGCGCATAACGCATAACGCATATCGCATAGCGCATGACGCATAACGCTTAACGAATAACGCATAACGCATAACACATTACGCATAACGCATAACACATAACGCATAACGCATAACGCATAACGCATAACGCATAACGCATAACGCATAACGCATAACGCATAACGCATAACGCATAACGCATAACGCATAACGCATAACGCATAACGCATAATGCATAACGCATAACGCGTAACGCGTAACGCATAACGCATAACGCATAACGCATAACGCGTAACGCATAGCTCATAACGCATAACGCATAACGCCAAACGCATAACGCGTAACGCATAACGCATAACGCATATCGCATAGCGCATGACGCATAACGCTTAACGAATAACGCATAACGCATAACACATTACGCATAACGCATAACACATAACGCATAACGCATAACGCATAACGCATAACGCATAACGCATAACGCATAACGCATAACGCATAACGCATAACGCATAACGCATAATGCATAACGCATAACGCGTAACGCGTAACGCATAACGCATAACGCATAACGCATAACGCATAACGCGTAACGCATAGCTCATAACGCATAACGCATAACGCAAAACGCATAACGCGTAACGCATAACGCATAACTCATAACGCATAACGCATAACGCATAACGCATAACGCATCGCGCATAACGCATAACGCATGACGCTTAACGCATAACGCATAACGCATAACGGATAACGCTTGACGCATAACGCATAACGCATAACGCATAACGCATAACGGATAACGCTTGACGCATAACGCATAACGCATAACGCATAACGCATAACGCATAACGCATAACGCATAACGCATAACGCATAACGCATAACGCATAACGCATAACGCATAACGCATAACGCATAACGCATAACGCATAACGCATAACGCATAACGCATAACGCATAACGCATAACGCGTAACGAATAACGCATACCGCATAGCGCATAACGCATAACGCTTAACGATTAACGCATAACGCATATCGCATAACGCTTAACGCATTACGCATAACGCATAACGAATAACGCATAAGGCATAACGCATAACGCATAACGCATAACGCATAACGCATAACGCATAACGCATAACGCATAACGCATAACGCATAACGCATAACGCATAACGCATATCGCATGACGCTTAACGCATAACGCATAACGCATAACGGATAACGCTTGACGCATAACGCATAACGCATAACGCATAACGCATAACGCATAACGCATAACGCATAACGCATAACGCATAACGCATAACGCATAACGCATAACGCATAACGCATAACGCATAACGCATAACGCATAACGCATAACGCATAACGCATAACGCATAACGCATAACGCATCGCGCATAACGCATAACGCATATCGCATAGCGCATGACGCATAACGCTTAACGAATAACGCATAACGCATAACACATTACGCATAACGCATAACACATAACGCATAACGCATAACGCATAACGCATAACGCATAACGCATAACGCATAACGCATAACGCATAACGCATAACGCATAACGCATAACGCATAACGCATAACGCATAACGCATAACGCATAACGCATAACGCGTAACGCATTTCGCATAACGCATAACGCATAACGCATAACGCATAACGCATAACGCATAACGCATAACGCTTAACGAATAACGCATAACGCATAACGCATAACGCATAACGCATAACGAATAACGCATACCGCATAGCGCATAACGCATAACGCTTAACGATTAACGCATAACGCATATCGCATAACGCTTAACGCATTACGCATAACGCATAACGAATAACGCATAAGGCATAACGCATAACGCATAACGCATAACGCATAACGCATAACGCATAACGCATAACGCATAACGCATAACGCATAACGCATAACGCATAACGCATAACGCATAACGCATATCGCATGACGCTTAACGCATAACGCATAACGCATAACGGATAACGCTTGACGCATAACGCATAACGCATAACGCATAACGCATAACGCATAACGCATAACGCATAACGCATAACGCATAACGCATCGCGCATAACGCATAACGCATATCGCATAGCGCATGACGCATAACGCTTAACGAATAACGCATAACGCATAACACATTACGCATAACGCATAACACATAACGCATAACGCATAACGAATAACGCATAACGCATAACGCATAACGCATAACGCATAACGCATAACGCATAACGCATAACGCATAACGCATAACGCATAACGCATAACGCATAACGCATAACGCATAACGCATAACGCATGACGCATAACGCATAACGCATAACGCATAACGCATAACGCATAACGCATAACGCATAACGCATAACGCATAACGCATAACGCATAACGCATAACGCATAACGCATAACGCATCGCGCATAACGCATAACGCATAACGCATAACGCATAACGCATAACGCATAACGCATAACGCATAACGCATAACGCATAACGCATAACGCATAACGCATAACGCATAACGCATAACGCATAACGCATAACGCATAACGCATAACGCATAACGCATAACGCATAACGCATAACGCATAACGCATAACGCATAACGCATAACGCATAACGCATAACGCATAACGCATAACGCATAACGCATAACGCATAACGCATAACGCATAACGCATAACGCATAACGCATAACGCATAACGCATAACGCATAACGCATAACGCATAACGCATAACGCATAACGCATAACGCATAACGCATAACGCATAACGCATAACGCATAACGCATAACGCATAACGCATAACGCATAACGCATAACGCATAACGCATAACGCATAACGCATAACGCATAACGCATAACGCATAACGCATAACGCATAACGCATAACGCATAACGCATAACGCATAACGCATAACGCATCGCGCATAACGCATAACGCATATCGCATAGCGCATGACGCATAACGCTTAACGAATAACGCATAACGCATAACACATTACGCATAACGCATAACACATAACGCATAACGCATAACGCATAACGCATAACGCATAACGCATAACGCATAACGCATAACGCATCGCGCATAACGCATAACGCATGACGCTTAACGCATAACGCATAACGCATAACGCATAACGGATAACGCTTGACGCATAACGCATAACGCATAACGCATAACGCATAACGGATAACGCTTGACGCATAACGCATAACGCATAACGCATCGCGCATAACGCATAACGCATATCGCATAGCGCATGACGCATAACGCTTAACGAATAACGCATAACGCATAACACATTACGCATAACGCATAACACATAACGCATAACGCATAACGCATAACGCATAACGCATAACGCATAACGCATAACGCATAACGCATAACGCATAACGCATAACGCATAATGCATAACGCATAACGCGTAACGCGTAACGCATAACGCATAACGCATAACGCATAACGCATAACGCATAACGCGTAACGCATAGCTCATAACGCATAACGCATAACGCAAAACGCATAACGCGTAACGCATAACGCATAACTCATAACGCATAACGCATAACGCATAACGCATAACGCATCGCGCATAACGCATAACGCATATCGCATAGCGCATGACGCATAACGCTTAACGAATAACGCATAACGCATAACGCATATCGCATAACGCATAACGCATAACGCATAACGCATAACGCATAACGCATAACGCATCGCGCATAACGCATAACGCATATCGCATAGCGCATGACGCATAACGCTTAACGAATAACGCATAACGCATAACACATTACGCATAACGCATAACACATAACGCATAACGCATAACGCATAACGCATAACGCATAACGCATAACGCATAACGCATAACGCATAACGCATAACGCATAACGCATAACGCATAACGCATAACGCATAACGCATAATGCATAACGCATAACGCGTAACGCGTAACGCATAACGCATAACGCATAACGCATAACGCGTAACGCATAGCTCATAACGCATAACGCATAACGCCAAACGCATAACGCGTAACGCATAACGCATAACGCATATCGCATAGCGCATGACGCATAACGCTTAACGAATAACGCATAACGCATAACACATTACGCATAACGCATAACACATAACGCATAACGCATAACGCATAACGCATAACGCATAACGGATAACGCTTGACGCATAACGCATAACGCATAACGCATAACGCATAACGCATAACGCATAACGCATAACGCATAACGCATAACGCATAACGCATAACGCATAACGCATAACGCATAACGCATAACGCATAACGCATAACGCATAACGCATAACGCATAACGCATAACGCATAACGCGTAACGAATAACGCATACCGCATAGCGCATAACGCATAACGCTTAACGATTAACGCATAACGCTTAACGATTAACGCATAACGCATATCGCATAACGCTTAACGCATTACGCATAACGCATAACGAATAACGCATAAGGCATAACGCATAACGCATAACGCATAACGCATAACGCATAACGCATAACGCATAACGCATAACGCATAACGCATAACGCATAACGCATAACGCATATCGCATGACGCTTAACGCATAACGCATAACGCATAACGGATAACGCTTGACGCATAACGCATAACGCATAACGCATAACGCATAACGCATAACGCATAACGCATAACGCATAACGCATAACGCATAACGCATAACGCATAACGCATAACGCATAACGCATAACGCATAACGCATAACGCATAACGCATAACGCATCGCGCATAACGCATAACGCATATCGCATAGCGCATGACGCATAACGCTTAACGAATAACGCATAACGCATAACACATTACGCATAACGCATAACACATAACGCATAACGCATAACGCATAACGCATAACGCATAACGCATAACGCATAACGCATAACGCATAACGCATAACGCATAACGCATAACGCATAACGCATAACGCATAACGCATAACGCATAACGCATAACGCGTAACGCATTTCGCATAACGCATAACGCATAACGCATAACGCATAACGCATAACGCATAACGCATAACGCATAACGCTTAACGAATAACGCATAACGCATAACGCATAACGCATAACGCATAACGAATAACGCATACCGCATAGCGCATAACGCATAACGCTTAACGATTAACGCATAACGCATATCGCATAACGCTTAACGCATTACGCATAACGCATAACGAATAACGCATAAGGCATAACGCATAACGCATAACGCATAACGCATAACGCATAACGCATAACGCATAACGCATAACGCATAACGCATAACGCATAACGCATAACGCATAACGCATAACGCATATCGCATGACGCTTAACGCATAACGCATAACGCATAACGGATAACGCTTGACGCATAACGCATAACGCATAACGCATAACGCATAACGCATAACGCATAACGCATATCGCATAACGCATAACGCATCGCGCATAACGCATAACGCATATCGCATAGCGCATGTCGCATAGCGCATGACGCATAACGCTTAACGAATAACGCATAACGCATAACACATTACGCATAACGCATAACACATAACGCATAACGCATAACGAATAACGCATAACGCATAACGCATAACGCATAACGCATAACGCATAACGCATAACGCATAACGCATAACGCATAACGCATAACGCATAACGCATAACGCATAACGCATAACGCATGACGCATAACGCATAACGCATAACGCATAACGCATAACGCATAACGCATAACGCATAACGCATAACGCATAACGCATAACGCATAACGCATAACGCATAATGCATAACGCATAACGCGTAACGCGTAACGCATAACGCCTAACGCATAACGCATAACGCGTAACGCATAGCTCATAACGCATAACGCATAACGCATAACGCATAACGCGTAACGCATAACGCATAACGCATAACGCATAACGCATAACGCATAACGCATAACGCATAACGCATAACGCATAACGCATAACGCATAACGCATAACGCATAACGCATAACGCATAACGCATAACGCATAATGCATAACGCATAACGCGTAACGCGTAACGCATAACGCATAACGCATAACGCATAACGCGTAACGCATAGCTCATAACGCATAACGCATAACGCAAAACGCATAACGCGTAACGCATAACGCATAACTCATAACGCATAACGCATAACGCATAACGCATAACGCATAACGCATAACGCATAACGCATCGCGCATAACGCATAACGCATGACGCTTAACGCATAACGCATAACGCATAACGGATAACGCTTGACGCATAACGCATAACGCATAACGCATAACGCATAACGGATAACGCTTGACGCATAACGCATAACGCATAACGCATAACGCATAACGCATAACGCATAACGCATAACGCATAACGCATAACGCATAACGCATAACGCATAACGCATAACGCATAACGCATAACGCGTAACGAATAACGCATACCGCATAGCGCATAACGCATACCGCTTAACGATTAACGCATAACGCATATCGCATAACGCTTAACGCATTACGCATAACGCATAACGAATAACGCATAAGGCATAACGCATAACGCATAACGCATAACGCATAACGCATAACGCATAACGCATAACGCATAACGCATAACGCATAACGCATAACGCATAACGCATAACGCATAACGCATAACGCATAACGCATATCGCATGACGCTTAACGCATAACGCATAACGCATAACGGATAACGCTTGACGCATAACGCATAACGCATAACGCATAACGCATAACGCATAACGCATAACGCATAACGCATAACGCATAACGCATAACGCATAACGCATAACGCATAACGCATAACGCATAACGCATAACGCATAACGCATAACGCATAACGCATAACGCATAACGCATAACGCATAACGCATAACGCATCGCGCATAACGCATAACGCATAACGCATAACGCATAACGCATAACGCATAACGCATAACGCATAACGCATAACGCATAACGCATAACGCATAACGCATAACGCATAACGCATAACGCATAACGCATAACGCATAACGCATAACGCATAACGCATAACGCATAACGCATAACGCATAACGCATAACGCATAACGCATAACGCATAACGCATAACGCATAACGCATAACGCATAACGCATATCGCATGACGCTTAACGCATAACGCATAACGCATAACGGATAACGCTTGACGCATAACGCATAACGCATAACGCATAACGCATAACGCATAACGCATAACGCATAACGCATAACGCATAACGCATAACGCATAACGCATAACGCATAACGCATAACGCATAACGCATAACGCATAACGCATAACGCATAACGCATAACGCATAACGCATAACGCATAACGCATCGCGCATAACGCATAACGCATAACGCATAACGCATAACGCATAACGCATAACGCGTAACGCATTTCGCATAACGCATAACGCATAACGCATAACGCATAACGCATAACGCATAACGCTTAACGAATAACGCATAACGCATAACGCATAACGCATAACGCATAACGAATAACGCATACCGCATAGCGCATAACGCATAACGCTTAACGATTAACGCATAACGCATATCGCATAACGCTTAACGCATTACGCATAACGCATAACGAATAACGCATAAGGCATAACGCATAACGCATAACGCATAACGCATAACGCATAACGCATAACGCATAACGCATAACGCATAACGCATAACGCATAACGCATAACGCATATCGCATGACGCTTAACGCATAACGCATAACGCATAACGGATAACGCTTGACGCATAACGCATAACGCATAACGCATAACGCATAACGCATAACGCATAACGCATAACGCATAACGCATCGCGCATAACGCATAACGCATATCGCATAGCGCATGACGCATAACGCTTAACGAATAACGCATAACGCATAACACATTACGCATAACGCATAACACATAACGCATAACGCATAACGCATAACGCATAACGCATAACGCATAACGCATAACGCATAACGCATAACGCATAACGCATAACGCATAACGCATAACGCATAACGCATAACGCATAACGCATAACGCATAACGCATAACGCATAACGCATAACGCATAACGCATAACGCATAACGCATAACGCATAACGCATAACGCATAACGCATAACGCATAACGCATTTCGCATAACGCATGACGCATGACGCATAACGCATAACGCATAACGCATAACGCATAACGCATAACGCATAACGCATAACGCATAACGCATAACGCATAACGCATAACGCATAACGCATAACGCATAACGCATAACGCATAACGCATAACGCATAACGCATAACGCATAACGCATAACGCATAACGCATAACGCATAACGCATAACGCATAACGCATAACGCATAACGCATATCGCATAACGCATAACGCATAACGCATAACGCATAACGCATAACGCATAACGCATAACGCATAACGCATAACGCATAACGCATAACGCATAACGCATAACGCATAACGCATAACGCATAACGCATAACGCATAACGCATAACGCATAACGCATAACGCATAACGCATAACGCATAACGCATAACGCATAACGCATAACGCATAACGCATAACGCATAACGCATAACGCATAACGCATATCGCATGACGCTTAACGCATAACGCATAACGCATACCGCATAACGCATAACGCATAACGCATAACGCATAACGCATAACGCATAACGCATAACGCATAACGCATAACGCATAACGCATAACGCATAACGCATAACGCATAACGCATAACGCATAACGCATAACGCATAACGCATAACGCATAACGCATAACGCATCGCGCATAACGCATAACGCATATCGCATAGCGCATGACGCATAACGCTTAACGAATAACGCATAACGCATAACACATTACGCATAACGCATAACACATAACGCATAACGCATAACGAATAACGCATAACGCATAACGCATAACGCATAACGCATAACGCATAACGCATAACGCATAACGCATAACGCATAACGCATAACGCATAACGCATAACGCATAACGCATAACGCATAACGCATAACGCATGACGCATAACGCATAACGCATAACGCATAACGCATAACGCATAACGCATAACGCATAACGCATAACGCATAACGCATAACGCATAACGCATAACGCATAACGCATAATGCATAACGCATAACGCGTAACGCGTAACGCATAACGCCTAACGCATAACGCATAACGCGTAACGCATAGCTCATAACGCATAACGCATAACGCATAACGCATAACGCGTAACGCATAACGCATAACGCATAACGCTTAACGCATAACGCATAACGCATAACGCATAACGCATAACGCATAACGCATAACGCATAACGCATAACGCATAACGCATAACGCATAACGCATAACGCATAACGCATAACGCATAACGCATAACGCATAATGCATAACGCATAACGCGTAACGCGTAACGCATAACGCATAACGCATAACGCATAACGCGTAACGCATAGCTCATAACGCATAACGCATAACGCATAACGCATAACGCATAACGCATAACGCATAACGCATAACGCATCGCGCATAACGCATAACGCATGACGCTTAACGCATAACGCATAACGCATAACGGATAACGCTTGACGCATAACGCATAACGCATAACGCATAACGCATAACGGATAACGCTTGACGCATAACGCATAACGCATAACGCATAACGCATAACGCATAACGCATAACGCATAACGCATAACGCATAACGCATAACGCATAACGCATAACGCATAACGCATAACGCATAACGCATAACGCGTAACGAATAACGCATACCGCATAGCGCATAACGCATACCGCTTAACGATTAACGCATAACGCATATCGCATAACGCTTAACGCATTACGCATAACGCATAACGAATAACGCATAAGGCATAACGCATAACGCATAACGCATAACGCATAACGCATAACGCATAACGCATAACGCATAACGCATAACGCATAACGCATAACGCATAACGCATAACGCATATCGCATGACGCTTAACGCATAACGCATAACGCATAACGGATAACGCTTGACGCATAACGCATAACGCATAACGCATAACGCATAACGCATAACGCATAACGCATAACGCATAACGCATAACGCATAACGCATAACGCATAACGCATAACGCATAACGCATAACGCATAACGCATAACGCATAACGCATAACGCATAACGCATAACGCATAACGCATAACGCATAACGCATAACGCATAACGCATAACGCATAACGCATAACGCATAACGCATAACGCATAACGCATAACGCATAACGCATTTCGCATAACGCATAACGCATAACGCATAACGCATAACGCATATCGCATGACGCTTAACGCATAACGCATAACGCATAACGGATAACGCTTGACGCATAACGCATAACGCATAACGCATAACGCATAACGCATAACGCATAACGCATAACGCATAACGCATAACGCATAACGCATAACGCATAACGCATAACGCATAACGCATAACGCATAACGAATAACGCATAACGCATAACGCATAACGCATAACGCATCGCGCATAACGCATAACGCATAACGCATAACGCATAACGCATAACGCATAACGCATAACGCGTAACGCATTTCGCATAACGCATAACGCATAACGCATAACGCATAACGCATAGCGCATAACGCTTAACGAATAACGCATAACGCATAACGCATAACGCATAACGCATAACGAATAACGCATACCGCATAGCGCATAACGCATAACGCTTAACGATTAACGCATAACGCATATCGCATAACGCTTAACGCATTACGCATAACGCATAACGAATAACGCATAAGGCATAACGCATAACGCATAACGCATAACGCATAACGCATAACGCATAACGCATAACGCATAACGCATAACGCATAACGCATAACGCATAACGCATAACGCATAACGCATAACGCATAACGCATAACGCATAACGCATAACGCATATCGCATGACGCTTAACGCATAACGCATAACGCATAACGGATAACGCTTGACGCATAACGCATAACGCATAACGCATAACGCATAACGCATAACGCATAACGCATAACGCATAACGCATAACGCATAACGCATAACGCATCGCGCATAACGCATAACGCATATCGCATAGCGCATGACGCATAACGCTTAACGAATAACGCATAACGCATAACACATTACGCATAACGCATAACACATAACGCATAACGCATAACGCATAACGCATAACGCATAACGCATAACGCATAACGCATAACGCATAACGCATAACGCATAACGCATAACGCATAACGCATAACGCATAACGCATAACGCATAACGCATAACGCATAACGCATAACGCATAACGCATAACGCATAACGCATAACGCATAACGCATAACGCATAACGCATAACGCATAACGCATGACGCATAACGCATAACGCATAACGCATAACGCATAACGCATAACGCATAACGCATAACGCATAACGCATAACGCATAACGCATAACGCATAACGCATAACGCATAACGCATAACGCATAACGCATAACGCATAACGCATAACGCATAACGCATAACGCATAACGCATAACGCATAACGCATAACGCATAACGCATAACGCATAACGCATAACGCATAACGCATATCGCATGACGCTTAACGCATAACGCATAACGCATAACGGATAACGCTTGACGCATAACGCATAACGCATAACGCATAACGCATAACGCATAACGCATAACGCATAACGCATAACGCATAACGCATAACGCATAACGCATAACGCATAACGCATAACGCATAACGCATGACGCATAACGCATAACGCATAACGCATAACGCATAACGCATAACGCATAACGCATAACGCATAACGCATAACGCATAACGCATAACGCATAACGCATAACGCATAACGCATAACGCATAACGCATAACGCATAACGCATAACGCATAACGCATAACGCATAACGCATAACGCATAACGCATAACGCATAACGCATCGCGCATAACGCATAACGCATATCGCATAGCGCATGACGCATAACGCTTAACGAATAACGCATAACGCATAACACATTACGCATAACGCATAACACATAACGCATAACGCATAACGCATAACGCATAACGCATAACGCATAACGCATAACGCATAACGCATAACGCATAACGCATAACGCATAACGCATAACGCATAACGCATAACGCATAACGCATAACGCATAACGCATAACGCATAACGCGTAACGCATTTCGCATAACGCATAACGCATAACGCATAACGCATAACGCATAACGCATAACGCATAACGCATAACGCTTAACGAATAACGCATAACGCATAACGCATAACGCATAACGCATAACGCATAACGCATAACGAATAACGCATACCGCATAGCGCATAACGCATAACGCTTAACGATTAACGCATAACGCATATCGCATAACGCTTAACGCATTACGCATAACGCATAACGAATAACGCATAAGGCATAACGCATAACGCATAACGCATAACGCATAACGCATAACGCATAACGCATAACGCATAACGCATAACGCATAACGCATAACGCATAACGCATAACGCATATCGCATGACGCTTAACGCATAACGCATAACGCATAACGGATAACGCTTGACGCATAACGCATAACGCATAACGCATAACGCATAACGCATAACGCATAACGCATAACGCATAACGCATAACGCATAACGCATAACGCATAACGCATAACGCATAACGCATAACGCATCGCGCATAACGCATAACGCATATCGCATAGCGCATGACGCATAACGCTTAACGAATAACGCATAACGCATAACACATTACGCATAACGCATAACACATAACGCATAACGCATAACGAATAACGCATAACGCATAACGCATAACGCATAACGCATAACGCATAACGCATAACGCATAACGCATAACGCATAACGCATAACGCATAACGCATAACGCATAACGCATAACGCATAACGCATAACGCATAACGCATAACGCATAACGCATAACGCATAACGCATGACGCATAACGCATAACGCATAACGCATAACGCATAACGCATAACGCATAACGCATAACGCATAACGCATAACGCATAACGCATAACGCATAACGCATAATGCATAACGCATAACGCGTAACGCGTAACGCATAACGCCTAACGCATAACGCATAACGCGTAACGCATAGCTCATAACGCATAACGCATAACGCATAACGCATAACGCGTAACGCATAACGCATAACGCATAACGCATAACGCATAACGCATAACGCATAACGCATAACGCATAACGCATAACGCATAACGCATAACGCATAACGCATAACGCATAACGCATAACGCATAACGCATAACGCATAACGCATAATGCATAACGCATAACGCGTAACGCGTAACGCATAACGCATAACGCATAACGCATAACGCGTAACGCATAGCTCATAACGCATAACGCATAACGCAAAACGCATAACGCGTAACGCATAACGCATAACTCATAACGCATAACGCATAACGCATAACGCATAACGCATAACGCATAACGCATCGCGCATAACGCATAACGCATGACGCTTAACGCATAACGCATAACGCATAACGGATAACGCTTGACGCATAACGCATAACGCATAACGCATAACGCATACCGCTTAACGATTAACGCATAACGCATATCGCATAACGCTTAACGCATTACGCATAACGCATAACGAATAACGCATAAGGCATAACGCATAACGCATAACGCATAACGCATAACGCATAACGCATAACGCATAACGCATAACGCATAACGCATAACGCATAACGCATAACGCGTAACGCATTTCGCATAACGCATAACGCATAACGCATAACGCATAACGCATAACGCATAACGCTTAACGAATAACGCATAACGCATAACGCATAACGCATAACGCATAACGAATAACGCATACCGCATAGCGCATAACGCATAACGCTTAACGATTAACGCATAACGCATATCGCATAACGCTTAACGCATTACGCATAACGCATAACGAATAACGCATAAGGCATAACGCATAACGCATAACGCATAACGCATAACGCATAACGCATAACGCATAACGCATAACGCATAACGCATAACGCATAACGCATAACGCATAACGCATAACGCATAACGCATAACGCATCGCGCATAACGCATAACGCATATCGCATAGCGCATGACGCATAACGCTTAACGAATAACGCATAACGCATAACACATTACGCATAACGCATAACACATAACGCATAACGCATAACGCATAACGCATAACGCATAACGCATAACGCATAACGCATAACGCATAACGCATAACGCATAACGCATAACGCATAACGCATAACGCATAACGCATAACGCATAACGCATAACGCATAACGCATAACGCATAACGCATAACGCATAACGCATAACGCATAACGCATAACGCATAACGCATAACGCATAACGCATAACGCATAACGCATAACGCATAACGCATGACGCATAACGCATAACGCATAACGCATAACGCATAATGCATTACGCATAACGCATAACGCATAACGCATAACGCATAACGCATAACGCATAACGCATAACGCATAACGCATAACGCATAACGCATAACGCATAACGCATAACGCATAACGCATAACGCATAACGCATAACGCATAACGCATAACGCATAACGCATAACGCATAACGCATAACGCATAACGCATAACGCATAACGCATATCGCATAACGCATAACGCATAACGCATAACGCATAACGCATAACGCATAACGCATAACGCATAACGCATAACGCATAACGCATAACGCATAACGCATAACGCATAACGCATAACGCATAACGCATAACGCATATCGCATGACGCTTAACGCATAACGCATAACGCATAACGCATAACGCATAACGCATAACGCATAACGCATAACGCGTAACGCATTTCGCATAACGCATAACGCATAACGCATAACGCATAACGCATAACGCATAACGCATAACGCATAACGCTTAACGAATAACGCATAACGCATAACGCATAACGCATAACGCATAACGAATAACGCATACCGCATAGCGCATAACGCATAACGCTTAACGATTAACGCATAACGCATATCGCATAACGCTTAACGCATTACGCATAACGCATAACGAATAACGCATAAGGCATAACGCATAACGCATAACGCATAACGCATAACGCATAACGCATAACGCATAACGCATAACGCATAACGCATAACGCATAACGCATAACGCATAACGCATATCGCATGACGGTTAACGCATAACGCATAACGCATAACGCATAACGGATAACGCTTGACGCATAACGCATAACGCATAACGCATAACGCATAACGCATAACGCATAACGCATAACGCATAACGCATAACGCATAACGCATCGCGCATAACGCATAACGCATATCGCATAGCGCATGACGCATAACGCTTAACGAATAACGCATAACGCATAACACATTACGCATAACGCATAACACATAACGCATAACGCATAACGAATAACGCATAACGCATAACGCATAACGCATAACGCATAACGCATAACGCATGACGCATAACGCATAACGCATAACGCATAACGCATAACGCATAACGCATAACGCATAACGCATGACGCATAACGCATAACGCATAACGCATAACGCATAACGCATAACGCATAACGCATAACGCATAACGCATAACGCTTAACGAATAACGCATAACGCATAACGCATAACGCATAACGCATAACGAATAACGCATACCGCATAGCGCATAACGCATAACGCTTAACGATTAACGCATAACGCATATCGCATAACGCTTAACGCATTACGCATAACGCATAACGAATAACGCATAAGGCATAACGCATAACGCATAACGCATAACGCATAACGCATAACGCATAACGCATAACGCATAACGCATAACGCATAACGCATAACGCATAACGCATAACGCATATCGCATGACGCTTAACGCATAACGCATAACGCATAACGGATAACGCTTGACGCATAACGCATAACGCATAACGCATAACGCATAACGCATAACGCATAACGCATAACGCATAACGCATAACGCATAACGCATAACGCATCGCGCATAACGCATAACGCATATCGCATAGCGCATGACGCATAACGCTTAACGAATAACGCATAACGCATAACACATTACGCATAACGCATAACACATAACGCATAACGCATAACGAATAACGCATAACGCATAACGCATAACGCATAACGCATAACGCATAACGCATAACGCATAACGCATAACGCATAACGCATAACGCATAACGCATGACGCATAACGCATAACGCATAACGCATAACGCATAACGCATAACGCATAACGCATAACGCATAACGCATAACGCATATCGCATGACGCTTAACGCATAACGCATAACGCATAACGCATAACGCATAACGCATAACGCATTCCGCGTAACGCATTTCGCATAACGCATAACGCATAACGCATAACGCATAACGCATAACGCATAACGCATAACGCTTAACGAATAACGCATAACGCATAACGCATAACGCATAACGCATAACGAATAACGCATACCGCATAGCGCATAACGCATAACGCTTAACGATTAACGCATAACGCATATCGCATAACGCTTAACGCATTACGCATAACGCATAACGAATAACGCATAAGGCATAACGCATAACGCATAACGCATAACGCATAACGCATAACGCATAACGCATAACGCATAACGCATAACGCATAACGCATAACGCATAACGCATAACGCATAACGCATAACGCATATCGCATGACGCTTAACGCATAACGCATAACGCATAACGGATAACGCTTGACGCATAACGCATAACGCATAACGCATAACGCATAACGCATAACGCATAACGCATAACGCATAACGCATAACGCATAACGCATAACGCATCGCGCATAACGCATAACGCATATCGCATAGCGCATGACGCATAACGCTTAACGAATAACGCATAACGCATAACACATTACGCATAACGCATAACACATAACGCATAACGCATAACGAATAACGCATAACGCATAACGCATAACGCATAACGCATAACGCATAACGCATAACGCATAACGCATAACGCATAACGCATAACGCATAACGCATAACGCATAACGCATAACGCATAACGCATAACGCATGACGCATAACGCATAACGCATAACGCATAACGCATAACGCATAACGCATAACGCATAACGCATAACGCATAACGCATAACGCATAATGCATAACGCATAACGCGTAACGCGTAACGCATAACGCCTAACGCATAACGCATAACGCGTAACGCATAGCTCATAACGCATAACGCATAACGCATAACGCGTAACGCATAACGCATAACGCATAACGCATAACGCATAACGCATAACGCATAACGCATAACGCATAACGCATAACGCATAACGCATAACGCATAACGCATAACGCATAACGCATAACGCATAACGCATAACGCATAATGCATAACGCATAACGCGTAACGCGTAACGCATAACGCATAACGCATAACGCGTAACGCATAGCTCATAACGCATAACGCATAACGCAAAACGCATAACGCGTAACGCATAACGCATAACTCATAACGCATAACGCATAACGCATAACGCATAACGCATCGCGCATAACGCATAACGCATGACGCTTAACGCATAACGCATAACGCATAACGGATAACGCTTGACGCATAACGCATAACGCATAACGCATAACGCATAACGGATAACGCTTGACGCATAACGCATAACGCATAACGCATAACGCATAACGCATAACGCATAACGCATAACGCATAACGCATAACGCATAACGCATAACGCATAACGCATAACGCATAACGCATAACGCGTAACGAATAACGCATACCGCATAGCGCATAACGCATAACGCATAACGCATAACGCATAACGCATATCGCATGACGCTTAACGCATAACGCATAACGCATAACGCATAACGCATAACGCATAACGCATAACGCATAACGCATAACGCATAACGCATAACGCATAACGCATAACGCATAACGCATAACGCATAACGCATAACGCATAACGCATAACGCATAACGCATAACGCATAACGCATAACGCATAACGCATAACGCATAACGCATAACGCATAACGCATAACGCATAACGCATAACGCATAACGCATAACGCATATCGCATAACGCATAACGCATAACGCATAACGCATAACGCATAACGCATAACGCATAACGCATAACGCATAACGCATAACGCATAACGCGTAACGCGTAACGCATAACGCGTAACGCATAACGCATAACGCATAACGCATAACGCATAACGCATAACGCATAACGCATAACGCATAACGCATAACGCATAACGCATAACGCATAACGCATAACGCATAACGCATAACGCATAACGCATAACGCATGACGCTTAACGCATATCGCATGACGCTTAACGCATAACGCATAACGCATAACGCATAACGCATAACGCATAACGCATAACGCATAACGCATAACGCATAACGCATAACGCATATCGCATAACGCATAACGCATAACGCATAACGCATAACGCATAACGCATAACGCATAACGCATAACGCATAACGCATAACGCATAACGCATAACGCATAACGCATAACGCATAACGCATAACGCATAACGCATAACGCATAACGCATAACGCATAACGCATAACGCATAACGCATAACGCATAACGCATAACGCATAACGCATCGCGCATAACGCATAACGCATATCGCATAGCGCATGACGCATAACGCTTAACGAATAACGCATAACGCATAACACATTACGCATAACGCATAACACATAACGCATAACGCATAACGCATAACGCATAACGCATAACGCATAACGCATAACGCATAACGCATAACGCATAACGCATAACGCATAACGCATAACGCATAATGCATAACGCATAACGCATAACGCATAACGCATAACTCATAACGCATAACGCATAACGCATCGCGCATAACGCATCGCGCATAACGCATAACGCATGACGCTTAACGCATAACGCATAACGCATAACGCATAACGGATAACGCTTGACGCATAACGCATAACGCATAACGCATAACGCATAACGCATAACGGATAACGCTTGACGCATAACGCATAACGCATAACGCATAACGCATAACGCATAACGCATATCGCATAACGCATAACGCATAACGCATAACGCATAACGCATCGCGCATAACGCATAACGCATATCGCATAGCGCATGACGCATAACGCTTAACGAATAACGCATAACGCATAACACATTACGCATAACGCATAACACATAACGCATAACGCATAACGCATAACGCATAACGCATAACGCATAACGCATAACGCATAACGCATAACGCATAACGCATAACGCATAACGCATAATGCATAACGCATAACGCGTAACGCGTAACGCATAACGCATAACGCATAACGCGTAACGCATAGCTCATAACGCATAACGCATAACGCAAAACGCATAACGCGTGACGCATAACGCATAACTCATAACGCATAACGCATAACGCATAACGCATAACGCATAACGCATAACGCATAACGCATAACGCATAACGCATAACGCATAACGCATAACGCATAACGCATAACGCATAACGCATAACGCATAACGCATAACGCATAACGCGTAACGAATAACGCATACCGCATAGCGCATAACGCATAACGCTTAACGATTAACGCATAACGCATATCGCATAACGCTTAACGCATTACGCATAACGCATAACGCATAACGCATAACGCATAACGCATAACGCATAACGCATAACGCATAACGCATAACGCATAACGCATAACGCATAACGCATAACGCATAACGCATAACGCATAACGCTTGACGAATAACGCATAACGCATAACGCATAACGCATAACGCATAACGAATAACGCATACCGCATAGCGCATAACGCATAACGCATAACGATTAACGCATAACGCATATCGCATAACGCTTAACGCATTACGCATAACGCATAACGAATAACGCATAAGGCATAACGCATAACGCATAACGCATAACGCATAACGCATAACGCATAACGCATAACGCATAACGCATAACGCATAACGCATATCGCATAACGCTTAACGCATTACGCATAACGCATAACGAATAACGCATAAGGCATAACGCATAACGCATAACGCATAACGCATAACGCATAACGCATAACGCATAACGCATAACGCATAACGCATAACGCATAACGCATAACGCATAACGCATATCGCATGACGCTTAACGCATAACGCATAACGCATAACGGATAACGCTTGACGCATAACGCATAACGCATAACGCATAACGCATAACGCATAACGCATAACGCATAACGCATAACGCATAACGCATAACGCATCGCGCATAACGCATAACGCATATCGCATAGCGCATGACGCATAACGCTTAACGAATAACGCATAACGCATAACACATTACGCATAACGCATAACACATAACGCATAACGCATAACGAATAACGCATAACGCATAACGCATAACGCATAACGCATAACGCATAACGCATAACGCATAACGCATAACGCATAACGCATAACGCATAACGCATAACGCATGACGCATAACGCATAACGCATAACGCATAACGCATAACGCATAACGCATAACGCATAACGCATAACGCATAACGCATATCGCATGACGCTTAACGCATAACGCATAACGCATAACGCATAACGCATAACGCATAACGCATTCCGCGTAACGCATTTCGCATAACGCATAACGCATAACGCATAACGCATAACGCATAACGCATAACGCATAACGCTTAACGAATAACGCATAACGCATAACGCATAACGCATAACGCATAACGAATAACGCATACCGCATAGCGCATAACGCATAACGCTTAACGATTAACGCATAACGCATATCGCATAACGCTTAACGCATTACGCATAACGCATAACGAATAACGCATAAGGCATAACGCATAACGCATAACGCATAACGCATAACGCATAACGCATAACGCATAACGCATAACGCATAACGCATAACGCATAACGCATAACGCATAACGCATAACGCATAACGCATATCGCATGACGCTTAACGCATAACGCATAACGCATAACGGATAACGCTTGACGCATAACGCATAACGCATAACGCATAACGCATAACGCATAACGCATAACGCATAACGCATAACGCATAACGCATAACGCATAACGCATCGCGCATAACGCATAACGCATATCGCATAGCGCATGACGCATAACGCTTAACGAATAACGCATAACGCATAACACATTACGCATAACGCATAACACATAACGCATAACGCATAACGAATAACGCATAACGCATAACGCATAACGCATAACGCATAACGCATAACGCATAACGCATAACGCATAACGCATAACGCATAACGCATAACGCATAACGCATAACGCATAACGCATAACGCATAACGCATGACGCATAACGCATAACGCATAACGCATAACGCATAACGCATAACGCATAACGCATAACGCATAACGCATAACGCATAACGCATAACGCATAATGCATAACGCATAACGCGTAACGCGTAACGCATAACGCCTAACGCATAACGCATAACGCGTAACGCATAGCTCATAACGCATAACGCATAACGCATAACGCATAACGCGTAACGCATAACGCATAACGCATAACGCATAACGCATAACGCATAACGCATAACGCATAACGCATAACGCATAACGCATAACGCATAACGCATAACGCATAACGCATAACGCATAACGCATAATGCATAACGCATAACGCGTAACGCGTAACGCATAACGCATAACGCATAACGCGTAACGCATAGCTCATAACGCATAACGCATAACGCAAAACGCATAACGCGTAACGCATAACGCATAACTCATAACGCATAACGCATAACGCATAACGCATAACGCATCGCGCATAACGCATAACGCATGACGCTTAACGCATAACGCATAACGCATAACGGATAACGCTTGACGCATAACGCATAACGCATAACGCATAACGCATAACGGATAACGCTTGACGCATAACGCATAACGCATAACGCATAACGCATAACGCATAACGCATAACGCATAACGCATAACGCATAACGCATAACGCATAACGCATAACGCATAACGCATAACGCGTAACGAATAACGCATACCGCATAGCGCATAACGCATAACGCATAACGCATAACGCATAACGCATATCGCATGACGCTTAACGCATAACGCATAACGCATAACGCATAACGCATAACGCATAACGCATAACGCATAACGCATAACGCATAACGCATAACGCATAACGCATAACGCATAACGCATAACGCATAACGCATAACGCATAACGCATAACGCATAACGCATAACGCATAACGCATAACGCATAACGCATAACGCATAACGCATAACGCATAACGCATAACGCATAACGCATAACGCATAACGCATAACGCATATCGCATAACGCATAACGCATAACGCATAACGCATAACGCATAACGCATAACGCATAACGCATAACGCATAACGCATAACGCATAACGCGTAACGCGTAACGCATAACGCGTAACGCATAACGCATAACGCATAACGCATAACGCATAACGCATAACGCATAACGCATAACGCATAACGCATAACGCATAACGCATAACGCATAACGCATAACGCATAACGCATAACGCATAACGCATAACGCATAACGCATAACGCATGACGCTTAACGCATATCGCATGACGCTTAACGCATAACGCATAACGCATAACGCATAACGCATAACGCATAACGCATAACGCATAACGCATAACGCATAACGCATAACGCATATCGCATAACGCATAACGCATAACGCATAACGCATAACGCATAACGCATAACGCATAACGCATAACGCATAACGCATAACGCATAACGCATAACGCATAACGCATAACGCATAACGCATAACGCATAACGCATAACGCATAACGCATAACGCATAACGCATAACGCATAACGCATAACGCATAACGCATAACGCATAACGCATCGCGCATAACGCATAACGCATATCGCATAGCGCATGACGCATAACGCTTAACGAATAACGCATAACGCATAACACATTACGCATAACGCATAACACATAACGCATAACGCATAACGCATAACGCATAACGCATAACGCATAACGCATAACGCATAACGCATAACGCATAACGCATAACGCATAACGCATAACGCATAATGCATAACGCATAACGCATAACGCATAACGCATAACTCATAACGCATAACGCATAACGCATCGCGCATAACGCATCGCGCATAACGCATAACGCATGACGCTTAACGCATAACGCATAACGCATAACGCATAACGGATAACGCTTGACGCATAACGCATAACGCATAACGCATAACGCATAACGCATAACGGATAACGCTTGACGCATAACGCATAACGCATAACGCATAACGCATAACGCATAACGCATATCGCATAACGCATAACGCATAACGCATAACGCATAACGCATCGCGCATAACGCATAACGCATATCGCATAGCGCATGACGCATAACGCTTAACGAATAACGCATAACGCATAACACATTACGCATAACGCATAACACATAACGCATAACGCATAACGCATAACGCATAACGCATAACGCATAACGCATAACGCATAACGCATAACGCATAACGCATAACGCATAACGCATAACGCATAACGCATAATGCATAACGCATAACGCGTAACGCGTAACGCATAACGCATAACGCATAACGCATAACGCGTAACGCATAGCTCATAACGCATAACGCATAACGCAAAACGCATAACGCGTGACGCATAACGCATAACTCATAACGCATAACGCATAACGCATAACGCATAACGCATAACGCATAACGCATAACGCATAACGCATAACGCATAACGCATAACGCATAACGCATAACGCATAACGCATAACGCATAACGCATAACGCATAACGCGTAACGAATAACGCATACCGCATAGCGCATAACGCATAACGCTTAACGATTAACGCATAACGCATATCGCATAACGCTTAACGCATTACGCATAACGCATAACGAATAACGCATAAGGCATAACGCATAACGCATAACGCATAACGCATAACGCATAACGCATAACGCATAACGCATAACGCATAACGCATAACGCATAACGCATATCGCATGACGCTTAACGCATAACGCATAACGCATAACGGATAACGCTTGACGCATAACGCATAACGCATAACGCATAACGCATAACGCATAACGCATAACGCATAACGCATAACGCATAACGCATAACGCATAACGCATAACGCATAACGCATAACGCATCGCGCATAACGCATGACGCATATCGCATAGCGCATGACGCATAACGCTTAACGAATAACGCATAACGCATAACACATTACGCACAACGCATAACACATAACGCATAACGCATAACGCATAACGCATAACGCATAACGCATAACGCATAACGCATAACGCATAACGCATAACGCATAACGCATAACGCATAACGCGTAACGCATTTCGCATAACGCATAACGCATAACGCATAACGCATAACGCATAACGCATAACGCATAACGCTTGACGAATAACGCATAACGCATAACGCATAACGCATAACGCATAACGAATAACGCATACCGCATAGCGCATAACGCATAACGCATAACGATTAACGCATAACGCATATCGCATAACGCTTAACGCATTACGCATAACGCATAACGAATAACGCATAAGGCATAACGCATAACGCATAACGCATAACGCATAACGCATAACGCATAACGCATAACGCATAACGCATAACGCATAACGCATAACGCATAACGCATAACGCATAACGCATATCGCATGACGCTTAACGCATAACGCATAACGCATAACGGATAACGCTTGACGCATAACGCATAACGCATAACGCATAACGCATAACGCATAACGCATAACGCATAACGCATAACGCATAACGCATCGCGCATAACGCATAACGCATATCGCATAGCGCATGACGCATAACGCTTAACGAATAACGCATAACGCATAACACATTACGCATAACGCATAACACATGGCGCATAACGCATAACGCATAACGCATAACGCATAACGCATAACGCATAACGCATAACGCATAACGCATAACGCATAACGCATAACGCATAACGCATAACGCATAACGCATAACGCATAACGCATAACGCATAACGCATAACGCATAACGCATAACGCATAACGCATAACGCATAACGCATAACGGATAACGCTTGACGCATAACGCATAACGCATAACGCATAACGCATAACGCATATCGCATAACGCATAACGCATAACGCATAACGCATAACGCATCGCGCATAACGCATAACGCATATCGCATAGCGCATGACGCATAACGCTTAACGAATAACGCATAACGCATAACACATTACGCATAACGCATAACACATAACGCATAACGCATAACGCATAACGCATAACGCATAACGCATAACGCATAACGCATAACGCATAACGCATAACGCATAACGCATAACGCATAACGCATAACGCATAACGCATAACGCATAACGCATAACGCATAACGCATAACGCATAACGCATAACGCATAACGCATAACGCTTGACGCATAACGCATAACGCATAAATCATAACGCATAACGGATAACGCATAACGCATAACGCATAACGCATAACGCATAACGCATAACGCATAACGCATAACGCATAACGCATAACGCATAACGCATAACGCATAACGCATCGCGCATAACGCATGACGCATATCGCATAGCGCATGACGCATAACGCTTAACGAATAACGCATAACGCATAACACATTACGCACAACGCATAACACATAACGCATAACGCATAACGCATAACGCATAACGCATAACGCATAACGCATAACGCATAACGCATAACGCATAACGCATAACGCATAACGCATAACGCATAACGCGTAACGCATTTCGCATAACGCATAACGCATAACGCATAACGCATAACGCATAACGCATAACGCATAACGCTTAACGAATAACGCATAACGCATAACGCATAACGCATAACGCATAACGAATAACGCATACCGCATAGCGCATAACGCATAACGCTTAACGATTAACGAATAACGCATATCGCATAACGCTTAACGCATTACGCATAACGCATAACGAATAACGCATAAGGCATAACGCATAACGCATAACGCATAACGCATAACGCATAACGCATAACGCATAACGCATAACGCATAACGCATAACGCATAACGCATAACGCATAACGCATAACGCATATCGCATGACGCTTAACGCATAACGCATAACGCATAACGGATAACGCTTGACGCATAACGCATAACGCATAACGCATAACGCATAACGCATAACGCATAACGCATAACGCATAACGCATAACGCATAACGCATAACGCATAACGCATAACGCATAACGCATAACGCATAACGCATCGCGCATAACGCATAACGCATATCGCATAGCGCATGACGCATAACGCTTAACGAATAACGCATAACGCATAACACATTACGCATAACGCATAACACATGGCGCATAACGCATAACGCATAACGCATAACGCATAACGCATAACGCATAACGCATAACGTATAACGCATAACGCATAACGCATAACGCATAACGCATAACGCATAACGCATAACGCATAACGCATAACGCATAACGCATAACGCATAACGCATAACGCATAACGCATAACGCATAACGCATAACGCATAACGCATAACGCATAACGCATAACGCATATCGCATGACGCTTAACGCATAACGCATAACGCATAACGGATAACGCTTGACGCATAACGCATAACGCATAACGCATAACGCATAACGCATAACGCATAACGCATAACGCATAACGCATAACGCATAACGCATAACGCATAACGCATAACGCATAACGCATAACGCATAACGCATAACGCATAACGCATAACGCATAACGCATCGCGCATAACGCATAACGCATATCGCATAGCGCATGACGCATAACGCATAACGAATAACGCATAAGGCATAACGCATAACGCATAACGCATAACGCATAACGCATAACGCATAACGCATAACGCATAACGCATAACGCATAACGCATAACGCATAACGCATAACGCATAACGCATAACGCATAACGCATAACGCATAACGCATAACGCATAACGCATAACGCATAACGCATAACGCATAACGCATAACGCATAACGCATAACGCATAACGCATAACGCATAACACATTACGCATAACCCATAACACATAACGCATAACGCATAACGCATAACGCATAACGCATAACGCATAACGCATAACGCATAACGCATAACGCATAACGCGTAACGCATTTCGCATAACGCATAACGCATAACGCATAACGCATAACGCATAACGCATAACGCATAACGCTTAACGAATAACGCATAACGCGTAACGCATAACGCATAACGCATAACGAATAACGCATACCGCATAGCGCATAACGCATAACGCTTAACGATTAACGCATAACGCATAACGCATAACGCATAACGCATAACGCATAACGCATAACGCATAACGCATAACGCATAACGCATAACGCATAACGCATAACGCATATCGCATAACGCATAACGCATAACGCATAACGCATAACGCATAACGCATCGCGCATAACGCATAACGCATATCGCATAGCGCATGACGCATAACGCTTAACGAATAACGCATAACGCATAACACATTACGCATAACGCATAACACATAACGCATAACGCATAACGCATAACGCATAACGCATAACGCATAACGCATAACGCATAACGCATAACGCATAACGCATAACGCATAACGCATAACGCATAACGCATAATGCATAACGCATAACGCGTAACGCGTAACGCATAACGCATAACGCATAACGCATAACGCGTAACGCATAGCTCATAACGCATAACGCATAACGCAAAACGCATAACGCGTAACGCATAACGCATAACTCATAACGCATAACGCATAACGCATAAAGCATAACGCATCGCGCATAACGCATAACGCATGACGCTTAACGCATAACGCATAACGCATAACGGATAACGCTTGACGCATAACGCATAACGCATAACGCATAACGGATAACGCTTGACGCATAACGCATAACGCATAACGCATAACGCATAACGCATAACGCATAACGCATAACGCATAACGCATAACGCATAACGCATAACGCATAACGCATAACGCATAACGCATAACGCATAACGCATAACGCATAACGCATAACGCATAACGCATAACGCATAACGCATAACGCATAACGCATAACGCATAACGCATAACGCATAACGCATAACGCATAACGCATAACGCATAACGCGTAACGAATAACGCATACCGCATAGCGCATAACGCATAACGCTTAACGATTAACGCATAACGCATATCGCATAACGCTTAACGCATTACGCATAACGCATAACGAATAACGCATAAGGCATAACGCATAACGCATAACGCATAACGCATAACGCATAACGCATAACGCATAACGCATAACGCATAACGCATAACGCATAACGCATAACGCATAACGCATAACGCATATCGCATGACGCTTAACGCATAACGCATAACGCATAACGGATAACGCTTGACGCATAACGCATAACGCATAACGCATAACGCATAACGCATAACGCATAACGCATAACGCATAACGCATAACGCATAACGCATAACGCATAACGCATAACGCATAACGCATAACGCATCGCGCATAACGGATAACGCATATCGCATAGCGCATGACGCATAACGCTTAACGAATAACGCATAACGCATAACACATTACGCATAAAACATAACACATAACGCATAACGCATAACGCATAACGCATAACGCATAACGCATAACGCATACCGCATAGCGCATAACGCATAACGCTTAACGATTAACGCATAACGCATATCGCATAACGCTTAACGCATTACGCATAACGCATAACGAATAACGCATAAGGCATAACGCATAACGCATAACGCATAACGCATAACGCATAACGCATAACGCATAACGCATAACGCATAACGCATAACGCATAACGCATAACGCATAACGCATAACGCATAACGCATAACGCATATCGCATGACGCTTAACGCATAACGCATAACGCATAACGGATAACGCTTGACGCATAACGCATAACGCATAACGCATAACGCATAACGCATAACGCATAACGCATAACGCATAACGCATAACGCATAACGCATAACGCATAACGCATAACGCATAACGCATAACGCATAACGCATAACGCATAACGCATCGCGCATAACGCATAACGCATATCGCATAGCGCATGACGCATAACGCTTAACGAATAACGCATAACGCATAACACATTACGCATAAAACATAACACATAACGCATAACGCATAACGCATAACGCATAACGCATAACGCATAACGCATAACGCATAACGCATAACGCATAACGCATAACGCATAACGCATAACGCATAACGCATAACGCATAACGCGTAACGCATTTCGCATAACGCATAACGCATAACGCATAACGCATAACGCATAACGCATAACGCTTAACGAATAACGCATAACGCGTAACGCATAACGCATAACGCATAACGAATAACGCATACCGCATAGCGCATAAGGCATAACGCTTAACGATTAACGCATAACGCATAACGCATAACGCATAACGAATAACGCATACCGCATAGCGCATAACGCATAACGCTTAACGATTAACGCATAACGCATATCGCATAACGCTTAACGCATTACGCATAACGCATAACGAATAACGCATAAGGCATAACGCATAACGCATAACGCATAACGCATAACGCATAACGCATAACGCATAACGCATAACGCATAACGCATAACGCATAACGCATAACGCATAACGCATAACGCATAACGCATATCGCATGACGCTTAACGCATAACGCATAACGCATAACGGATAACGCTTGACGCATAACGCATAACGCATAACGCATAACGCATAACGCATAACGCATAACGCATAACGCATAACGCATAACGCATAACGCATAACGTATAACGCATAACGCATAACGCATAACGCATAACGCATAACGCATAACGCATAACGCATAACGCATAACGCATAACGCATAACGCATAACGCATAACGCATAACGCATATCGCATGACGCTTAACGCATAACGCATAACGCATAACGGATAACGCTTGACGCATAACGCATAACGCATAACGCATAACGCATAACGCATAACGCATAACGCATAACGCATAACGCATAACGCATAACGCATAACGCATAACGCATAACGCATAACGCATAACGCATAACGCATAACGCATAACGCATAACGCATAACGCACCGCGCATAACGCATAACGCATATCGCATAGCGCATGACGCATAACGCTTAACGAATAACGCATAACGCATAACACATTACGCATAAAACATAACACATAACGCATAACGCATAACGCATAACGCATAACGCATAACGCATAACGCATAACGCATAACGCATAACGCATAACGCATAACGCATAACGCATAACGCATAACGCATAACGCATAACGCATAACGCATAACGCATAACGCATAACGCATAACGCATAACGCGTAACGCATTTCGCATAACGCATAACGCATAACGCATAACGCATAACGCATAACGCTTAACGAATAACGCATAACGCGTAACGCATAACGCATAACGCATAACGAATAACGCATACCGCATAGCGCATAACGCATAACGCTTAACGATTAACGCATAACGCATAACGCATAACGCATAACGAATAACGCATACCGCATAGCGCATAACGCATAACGCTTAACGATTAACGCATAACGCATATCGCATAACGCTTAACGCATTACGCATAACGCATAACGAATAACGCATAAGGCATAACGCATAACGCATAACGCATAACGCATAACGCATAACGCATAACGCATAACGCATAACGCATAACGCATAACGCATAACGCATAACGCATAACGCATAACGCATAACGCATATCGCATGACGCTTAACGCATAACGCATAACGCATAACGCATAACGAATAACGAATAACGCATAACGCATAACGCATATCGCATGACGCTTAACGCATAACGCATAACGCATAACGCATAACGCATAACGCATAACGCATAACGCATAACGCATAACGCATAACGCATAACGCATAACGCATAACGCATAACGCATATCGCATGACGCTTAACGCATAACGCATAACGCATAACGCATAACGAATAACGCATACCGCATATCGCATAACGCTTAACGCATTACGCATAACGCATAACGAATAACGCATAAGGCATAACGCATAACGCATAACGCATAACGCGTAACGCATAACGCATAACGAATAACGCATACCGCATAGCGCATAACGCATAACGCTTAACGATTAACGCATAACGCATAACGCATAACGCATAACGAATAACGCATACCGCATAGCGCATAACGCATAACGCTTAACGAATAACGCATAACGCATAACACATTACGCATAAAACATAACACATAACGCATAACGCATAACGCATAACGCATAACGCATAACGCATAACGCATAACGCATAACGCATAACGCATAACGCATAACGCATAACGCATAACGCATAACGCATAACGCATAACGCTTAACGAATAACGCATAACGCATAACGCATAACGCATAACGCGTAACGCATAGCTCATAACGCATAACGCATAACGCAAAACGCATAACGCGTAACGCATAACGCATAACTCATAACGCATAACGCATAACGCATAACGCATAACGCATAACGCATCGCGCATAACGCATAACGCATGACGCTTAACGCATAACGCATAACGCATAACGGATAACGCTTGACGCATAACGCATAACGCATAACGCATAACGCATAACGGATAACGCTTGACGCATAACGCATAACGCATAACGCATAACGCATAACGCATAACGCATAACGCATAACGCATAACGCATAACGCATAACGCATAACGCATAACGCATAACGCATAACGCATAACGCGTAACGAATAACGCATACCGCATAGCGCATAACGCATAACGCTTAACGATTAACGCATAACGCATATCGCATAACGCTTAACGCATTACGCATAACGCATAACGAATAACGCATAAGGCATAACGCATAACGCATAACGCATAACGCATAACGCATAACGCATAACGCATAACGCATAACGCATAACGCATAACGCATAACGCATCGCGCATAACGCATAACGCATATGGCATAGCGCATGACGCATAACGCTTAACGAATAACGCATAACGCATAACACATTACGCATAACGCATAACACATAACGCATAACGCATAACGCATGACGCATAACGCATAACGCATAACGCATAACGCATAACGCATAACGCGTAACGCATAGCTCATAACGCTTAACGAATAACGCATAACGCATAACGCATAACGCATAACGCATAACGAATAACGCATACCGCATAGCGCATAACGCATAACGCTTAACGATTAACGCATAACGCATATCGCATAACGCTTAACGCATTACGCATAACGCATAACGAATAACGCATAAGGCATAACGCATAACGCATAACGCATAACGCATAACGCATAACGCATAACGCATAACGCATAACGCATAACGCATAACGCATAACGCATAACGCATAACGCATAACGCATAACGCATAACGCATAACGCATAACGCATAACGCATATCGCATGACGCTTAACGCATAACGCATAACGCATAACGGATAACGCTTGACGCATAACGCATAACGCATAACGCATAACGCATAACGCATAACGCATAACGCATAACGCATAACGCATAACGCATAACGCATAACGCATAACGCATAACGCATCGCGCATAACGCATAACGCATATCGCATAGCGCATGACGCATAACGCTTAACGAATAACGCATAACGCATAACACATTACGCATAACGCATAACACATAACGCATAACGCATAACGCATAACGCATAACGCATAACGCATAACGCATAACGCATAACGCATAACGCATAACGCATAACGCATAACGCATAACGCATAACGCATAACGCATAACGCATAACGCATAACGCATAACGCATAACGCATAACGCATAACGCATAACGCATAACGCATAACGCATAACGCATAACGCATAACGCATAACGCATAACGCATAACGCATAACGCATAACGGATAACGCATAACGCATAACGCATAACGCATAACGCATAACGCATAACGCATAACGCATAACGCATAACGCATAACGCATAACGCATAACGCATCGCGCATAACGCATAACGCATATCGCATAGCGCATGACGCATAACGCTTAACGAATAACGCATAACGCATAACACATTACGCATAACGCATAACACATAACGCATAACGCATAACGCATAACGCATAACGCATAACGCATAACGCATAACGCATAACGCATGACGCATAACGCTTAACGAATAACGCATAACGCATAACACATTACGCATAACGCATAACACATAACGCATAACGCATAACGCATGACGCATAACGCATATCGCATAGCGCATGACGCATAACGCTTAACGAATAACGCATAACGCATAACACATTACGCATAACGCATAACACATAACGCATAACGCATAACGCATAACGCATAACGCATAACGCATAGCGCATAACGCATAACGCTTAACGATTAACGCATAACGCATAACGCATAACGCATAACGAATAACGCATACCGCATAGCGCATAACGCATAACGCTTAACGATTAACGCATAACGCATATCGCATAACGCTTAACGCATTACGCATAACGCATAACGAATAACGCATAAGGCATAACGCATAACGCATAACGCATAACGCATAACGCATAACGCATAACGCATAACGCATAACGCATAACGCATAACGCATAACGCATAACGCATAACGCATATCGCATGACGCTTAACGCATAACGCATAACGCATAACGCATAACGAATAACGAATAACGCATAACGCATAACGCATATCGCATGACGCTTAACGCATAACGCATAACGCATAACGCATAACGCATAACGCATAACGCATAACGCATAACGCATAACGCATAACGCATAACGCATAACGCATAACGCATAACGCATATCGCATGACGCTTAACGCATAACGCATAACGCATAACGCATAACGAATAACGCATACCGCATATCGCATAACGCATAACGCATAACGGATAACGCTTGACGCATAACGCATAACGCATAACGCATAACGCATAACGCATAACGCATAACGCATAACGCATAACGCATAACGCATAACGCATAACGCATAACGCATAACGCATAACGTATAACGCATAACGCATAACGCATAACGCATAACGCATAACGCATAACGCATAACGCATAACGCTTAACGATTAACGCATAACGCATAACGCATAACGCATAACGAATAACGCATACCGCATAGCGCATAACGCATAACGCTTAACGATTAACGCATAACGCATATCGCATAACGCTTAACGCATTACGCATAACGCATAACGAATAACGCATAAGGCATAACGCATAACGCATAACGCATAACGCATAACGCATAACGCATAACGCATAACGCATAACGCATAACGCATAACGCATAACGCATAACGCATAACGCATAACGCATATCGCATGACGCTTAACGCATAACGCATAACGCATAACGCATAACGAATAACGAATAACGCATAACGCATAACGCATATCGCATGACGCTTAACGCATAACGCATAACGCATAACGCATAACGCATAACGCATAACGCATAACGCATAACGCATAACGCATAACGCATAACGCATAACGCATAACGCATAACGCATAACGCATATCGCATGACGCTTAACGCATAACGCATAACGCATAACGCATAACGAATAACGCATACCGCATATCGCATAACGCTTAACGCATTACGCATAACGCATAACGAATAACGCATAAGGCATAACGCATAACGCATAACGCATAACGCGTAACGCATAACGCATAACGAATAACGCATACCGCATAGCGCATAACGCATAACGCTTAACGATTAACGCATAACGCATAACGCATAACGCATAACGAATAACGCATACCGCATAGCGCATAACGCATAACGCTTAACGAATAACGCATAACGCATAACACATTACGCATAAAACATAACACATAACGCATAACGCATAACGCATAACGCATAACGCATAACGCATAACGCATAACGCATAACGCATAACGCATAACGCATAACGCATAACGCATAACGCATAACGCATAACGCTTAACGAATAACGCATAACGCATAACGCATAACGCATAACGCGTAACGCATAGCTCATAACGCATAACGCATAACGCAAAACGCATAACGCGTAACGCATAACGCATAACTCATAACGCATAACGCATAACGCATAACGCATAACGCATAACGCATCGCGCATAACGCATAACGCATGACGCTTAACGCATAACGCATAACGCATAACGGATAACGCTTGACGCATAACGCATAACGCATAACGCATAACGCATAACGGATAACGCTTGACGCATAACGCATAACGCATAACGCATAACGCATAACGCATAACGCATAACGCATAACGCATAACGCATAACGCATAACGCATAACGCATAACGCATAACGCATAACGCATAACGCATAACGCGTAACGAATAACGCATACCGCATAGCGCATAACGCATAACGCTTAACGATTAACGCATAACGCATATCGCATAACGCTTAACGCATTACGCATAACGCATAACGAATAACGCATAAGGCATAACGCATAACGCATAACGCATAACGCATAACGCATAACGCATAACGCATAACGCATAACGCATAACGCATAACGCATAACGCATCGCGCATAACGCATAACGCATATCGCATAGCGCATGACGCATAACGCTTAACGAATAACGCATAACGCATAACACATTACGCATAACGCATAACACATAACGCATAACGCATAACGCATGACGCATAACGCATAACGCATAACGCATAACGCATAACGCATAACGCGTAACGCATAGCTCATAACGCTTAACGAATAACGCATAACGCATAACGCATAACGCATAACGCATAACGAATAACGCATACCGCATAGCGCATAACGCATAACGCTTAACGATTAACGCATAACGCATATCGCATAACGCTTAACGCATTACGCATAACGCATAACGAATAACGCATAAGGCATAACGCATAACGCATAACGCATAACGCATAACGCATAACGCATAACGCATAACGCATAACGCATAACGCATAACGCATAACGCATAACGCATAACGCATAACGCATAACGCATAACGCATAACGCATAACGCATAACGCATAACGCATAACGCATAACGCATATCGCATGACGCTTAACGCATAACGCATAACGCATAACGGATAACGCTTGACGCATAACGCATAACGCATAACGCATAACGCATAACGCATAACGCATAACGCATAACGCATAACGCATAACGCATAACGCATAACGCATAACGCATAACGCATCGCGCATAACGCATAACGCATATCGCATAGCGCATGACGCATAACGCTTAACGAATAACGCATAACGCATAACACATTACGCATAACGCATAACACATAACGCATAACGCATAACGCATAACGCATAACGCATAACGCATAACGCATAACGCATAACGCATAACGCATAACGCATAACGCATAACGCATAACGCATAACGCATAACGCATAACGCATAACGCATAACGCATAACGCATAACGCATAACGCATAACGCATAACGCATAACGCATAACGCATAACGCATAACGCATAACGCATAACGCATAACGCATAACGCATAACGCATAACGCATAACGGATAACGCTTGACGCATAACGCATAACGCATAACGCATAACGCATAACGCATATCGCATAACGCATAACGCATAACGCATAACGCATAACGCATCGCGCATAACGCATAACGCATATCGCATAGCGCATGACGCATAACGCTTAACGAATAACGCATAACGCATAACACATTACGCATAACGCATAACACATAACGCATAACGCATAACGCATAACGCATAACGCATAACGCATAACGCATAACGCATAACGCATAACGCATAACGCATAACGCATAACGCATAACGCATAACGCATAACGCTTGACGCATAACGCATAACGCATAACGCATAACGCATAACGGATAACGCTTGACGCATAACGCATAACGCATAACGCATAACGCATAACGCATATCGCATAACGCATAACGCATAACGCATAACGCATAACGCATAACGCATCGCGCATAACGCATAACGCATATCGCATAGCGCATGACGCATAACGCTTAACGAATAACGCATAACGCATAACACATTACGCATAACGCATAACGCATAACGCATAACGCATAACACATTACGCATAACCCATAACACATAACGCATAACGCATAACGCATAACGCATAACGCATAACGCATAACGCATAACGCATAACGCATAACGCATAACGCATAACGCATAACGCATAACGCGTAACGCATTTCGCATAACGCATAACGCATAACGCATAACGCATAACGCATAACGCATAACGCATAACGCATAACGCATAACGCATAACGCATAACGCATAACGCATAACGCATAACGCATAACGCGTAACGAATAACGCATACCGCATAGCGCATAACGCATAACGCTTAACGATTAACGCATAACGCATATCGCATAACGCTTAACGCATTACGCATAACGCATAACGAATAACGCATAAGGCATAACGCATAACGCATAACGCATAACGCATAACGCATAACGCATAACGCATAACGCATAACGCATAACGCATAACGCATAACGCATAACGCATAACGCATAACGCATAACGCATATCGCATGACGCTTAACGCATAACGCATAACGCATAACGGATAACGCTTGACGCATAACGCATAACGCATAACGCATAACGCATAACGCATAACGCATAACGCATAACGCATAACGCATAACGCATAACGCATAACGCATAACGCATAACGCATAACGCATAACGCATAACGCATAACGCATAACGCATAACGCATAACGCATAACGCATAACGCATCGCGCATAACGCATAACGCATATCGCATAGCGCATGACGCATAACGCTTAACGAATAACGCATAACGCATAACACATTACGCATAACCCATAACACATAACGCATAACGCATAACGCATAACGCATAACGCATAACGCATAACGCATAACGCATAACGCATAACGCATAACGCGTAACGCATTTCGCATAACGCATAACGCATAACGCATAACGCATAACGCATAACGCATAACGCATAACGCTTAACGAATAACGCATAACGCGTAACGCATAACGCATAACGCATAACGAATAACGCATACCGCATAGCGCATAACGCATAACGCTTAACGATTAACGCATAACGCATATCGCATAACGCTTAACGCATTACGCATAACGCATAACGAATAACGCATAAGGCATAACGCATAACGCATAACGCATAACGCATAACGCATAACGCATAACGCATAACGCATAACGCATAACGCATAACGCATAACGCATATCGCATGACGCTTAACGCATAACGCATAACGCATAACGCATAACGCATAACGCATAACGCATAACGCATAACGCATAACGCATAACGCATAACGCATAACGCATAACGCATAACGCATAACGCATAACGCATAACGCATAACGCATATCGCATAACGCATAACGCATAACGCATAACGCATAACGCATAACGCATAACGCATAACGCATAACGCATAACGCATAACGCATAACGCATAACGCGTAACGCGTAACGCATAACGCGTAACGCATAACGCATAACGCATAACGCATAACGCATAACGCATAACGCATAACGCATAACGCATAACGCATAACGCATAACGCATAACGCATAACGCATAACGCATATCGCATGACGCTTAACGCATAACGCATAACGCATAACGCATAACGAATAACGCATACCGCATATCGCATAACGCTTAACGCATTACGCATAACGCATAACGAATAACGCATAAGGCATAACGCATAACGCATAACGCATAACGCGTAACGCATAACGCATAACGAATAACGCATACCGCATAGCGCATAACGCATAACGCTTAACGATTAACGCATAACGCATAACGCATAACGCATAACGAATAACGCATACCGCATAGCGCATAACGCATAACGCTTAACGAATAACGCATAACGCATAACACATTACGCATAAAACATAACACATAACGCATAACGCATAACGCATAACGCATAACGCATAACGCATAACGCATAACGCATAACGCATAACGCATAACGCATAACGCATAACGCATAACGCATAACGCATAACGCTTAACGAATAACGCATAACGCATAACGCATAACGCATAACGCGTAACGCATAGCTCATAACGCATAACGCATAACGCAAAACGCATAACGCGTAACGCATAACGCATAACTCATAACGCATAACGCATAACGCATAACGCATAACGCATAACGCATCGCGCATAACGCATAACGCATGACGCTTAACGCATAACGCATAACGCATAACGGATAACGCTTGACGCATAACGCATAACGCATAACGCATAACGCATAACGGATAACGCTTGACGCATAACGCATAACGCATAACGCATAACGCATAACGCATAACGCATAACGCATAACGCATAACGCATAACGCATAACGCATAACGCATAACGCATAACGCATAACGCATAACGCATAACGCGTAACGAATAACGCATACCGCATAGCGCATAACGCATAACGCTTAACGATTAACGCATAACGCATATCGCATAACGCTTAACGCATTACGCATAACGCATAACGAATAACGCATAAGGCATAACGCATAACGCATAACGCATAACGCATAACGCATAACGCATAACGCATAACGCATAACGCATAACGCATAACGCATAACGCATCGCGCATAACGCATAACGCATATCGCATAGCGCATGACGCATAACGCTTAACGAATAACGCATAACGCATAACACATTACGCATAACGCATAACACATAACGCATAACGCATAACGCATGACGCATAACGCATAACGCATAACGCATAACGCATAACGCATAACGCGTAACGCATAGCTCATAACGCTTAACGAATAACGCATAACGCATAACGCATAACGCATAACGCATAACGAATAACGCATACCGCATAGCGCATAACGCATAACGCTTAACGATTAACGCATAACGCATATCGCATAACGCTTAACGCATTACGCATAACGCATAACGAATAACGCATAAGGCATAACGCATAACGCATAACGCATAACGCATAACGCATAACGCATAACGCATAACGCATAACGCATAACGCATAACGCATAACGCATAACGCATAACGCATAACGCATAACGCATAACGCATAACGCATAACGCATAACGCATAACGCATAACGCATAACGCATATCGCATGACGCTTAACGCATAACGCATAACGCATAACGGATAACGCTTGACGCATAACGCATAACGCATAACGCATAACGCATAACGCATAACGCATAACGCATAACGCATAACGCATAACGCATAACGCATAACGCATAACGCATAACGCATCGCGCATAACGCATAACGCATATCGCATAGCGCATGACGCATAACGCTTAACGAATAACGCATAACGCATAACACATTACGCATAACGCATAACACATAACGCATAACGCATAACGCATAACGCATAACGCATAACGCATAACGCATAACGCATAACGCATAACGCATAACGCATAACGCATAACGCATAACGCATAACGCATAACGCATAACGCATAACGCATAACGCATAACGCATAACGCATAACGCATAACGCATAACGCATAACGCATAACGCATAACGCATAACGCATAACGCATAACGCATAACGCATAACGCATAACGCATAACGCATAACGGATAACGCTTGACGCATAACGCATAACGCATAACGCATAACGCATAACGCATATCGCATAACGCATAACGCATAACGCATAACGCATAACGCATCGCGCATAACGCATAACGCATATCGCATAGCGCATGACGCATAACGCTTAACGAATAACGCATAACGCATAACACATTACGCATAACGCATAACACATAACGCATAACGCATAACGCATAACGCATAACGCATAACGCATAACGCATAACGCATAACGCATAACGCATAACGCATAACGCATAACGCATAACGCATAACGCATAACGCTTGACGCATAACGCATAACGCATAACGCATAACGCATAACGGATAACGCTTGACGCATAACGCATAACGCATAACGCATAACGCATAACGCATATCGCATAACGCATAACGCATAACGCATAACGCATAACGCATAACGCATCGCGCATAACGCATAACGCATATCGCATAGCGCATGACGCATAACGCTTAACGAATAACGCATAACGCATAACACATTACGCATAACGCATAACGCATAACGCATAACGCATAACACATTACGCATAACCCATAACACATAACGCATAACGCATAACGCATAACGCATAACGCATAACGCATAACGCATAACGCATAACGCATAACGCATAACGCATAACGCATAACGCATAACGCGTAACGCATTTCGCATAACGCATAACGCATAACGCATAACGCATAACGCATAACGCATAACGCATAACGCATAACGCATAACGCATAACGCATAACGCATAACGCATAACGCATAACGCATAACGCGTAACGAATAACGCATACCGCATAGCGCATAACGCATAACGCTTAACGATTAACGCATAACGCATATCGCATAACGCTTAACGCATTACGCATAACGCATAACGAATAACGCATAAGGCATAACGCATAACGCATAACGCATAACGCATAACGCATAACGCATAACGCATAACGCATAACGCATAACGCATAACGCATAACGCATAACGCATAACGCATAACGCATAACGCATATCGCATGACGCTTAACGCATAACGCATAACGCATAACGGATAACGCTTGACGCATAACGCATAACGCATAACGCATAACGCATAACGCATAACGCATAACGCATAACGCATAACGCATAACGCATAACGCATAACGCATAACGCATAACGCATAACGCATAACGCATAACGCATAACGCATAACGCATAACGCATAACGCATAACGCATAACGCATCGCGCATAACGCATAACGCATATCGCATAGCGCATGACGCATAACGCTTAACGAATAACGCATAACGCATAACACATTACGCATAACCCATAACACATAACGCATAACGCATAACGCATAACGCATAACGCATAACGCATAACGCATAACGCATAACGCATAACGCATAACGCGTAACGCATTTCGCATAACGCATAACGCATAACGCATAACGCATAACGCATAACGCATAACGCATAACGCTTAACGAATAACGCATAACGCGTAACGCATAACGCATAACGCATAACGAATAACGCATACCGCATAGCGCATAACGCATAACGCTTAACGATTAACGCATAACGCATATCGCATAACGCTTAACGCATTACGCATAACGCATAACGAATAACGCATAAGGCATAACGCATAACGCATAACGCATAACGCATAACGCATAACGCATAACGCATAACGCATAACGCATAACGCATAACGCATAACGCATATCGCATGACGCTTAACGCATAACGCATAACGCATAACGCATAACGCATAACGCATAACGCATAACGCATAACGCATAACGCATAACGCATAACGCATAACGCATAACGCATAACGCATAACGCATAACGCATAACGCATAACGCATAACGCATAACGCATGACGCATAACGCATAACGCATAACGCATAACGCATATCGCATAACGCTTAACGCATTACGCATAACGCATAACGAATAACGCATAAGGCATAACGCATAACGCATAACGCATATCGCATGACGCTTAACGCATAACGCATAACGCATAACGGATAACGCTTGACGCATAACGCATAACGCATAACGCATAACGCATAACGCATAACGCATAACGCATAACGCATAACGCATAACGCATCGCGCATAACGCATAACGCATATCGCATAGCGCATGACGCATAACGCTTAACGAATAACGCATAACGCATAACACATTACGCATAACGCATAACACATAACGCATAACGCATAACGCATAACGCATAACGCATAACGCATAACGCATAACGCATAACGCATAACGCATAACGCATGACGCATAACGCATAACGCATAACGCATAACGCATAACGCATAACGCATAACGCATAACGCATAACGCATAACGCATAACGCATAACGCATAACGCATAACGCATAACGCATAACGCATAACGCATAACGCATAACGCATAACGCATAACGCATAACGCATATCGCATCGCGCATAACGCATAACGCATATCGCATAGCGCATGACGCATAACGCTTAACGAATAACGCATAACGCATAACACATTACGCATAACGCATAACACATAACGCATAACGCATAACGCATAACGCATAACGCATAACGCATAACGCATAACGCATAACGCATAACGCATAACGCATAACGCATAACGCATAACGCATAACGCATAACGCATAACGCATAACGCATAACGCATAACGCATAACGCATAACGCATAACGCATAACGCATAACGCATAACGCATAACGCATAACGCATAACGCATAACGCATAACGCATAACGCATAACGCATAACGCATAACGCATAACGCATGACGCATGACGCATAACGCATAACGCATAACGCATAACGCATAACGCATAACGCATAACGCATAACGCATAACGCATAACGCATAACGCATAACGCATAACGCATAACGCATAACGCATAACGCATAACGCATAACGCATAACGCATAACGCATAACGCATAACGCATAACGCATAACGCATAACGCATAACGCATAACGCATAACGCATAACGCATAACGCATATCGCATAACGCATAACGCATAACGCATAACGCATAACGCATAACGCATCGCGCATAACGCATAACGCATATCGCATAGCGCATGACGCATAACGCTTAACGAATAACGCATAACGCATAACACATTACGCATAACGCATAACACATAACGCATAACGCATAACGCATAACGCATAACGCATAACGCATAACGCATAACGCATAACGCATAACGCATAACGCATAACGCATAACGCATAACGCATAACGCATAACGCATAACGCATAACGCATAACGCATTATCTCATAACGCATAACGCGTAACGCGTAACGCATAACGCATAACGCATAACGCATAACGCGTAACGCATAGCTCATAACGCATAACGCATAACGCAAAACGCATAACGCGTAACGCATAACGCATAACTCATAACGCATAACGCATAACGCATAACGCATAACGCATCGCGCATAACGCATAACGCATGACGCTTAACGCATAACGCATAACGCATAACGGATAACGCTTGACGCATAACGCATAACGCATAACGCATAACGGATAACGCTTGACGCATAACGCATAACGCATAACGCATAACGCATAACGCATAACGCATAACGCATAACGCATAACGCATAACGCATAACGCATAACGCATAACGCATAACGCATAACGCATAACGCATAACGCATAACGCATAACGCATAACGCATAACGCATAACGCATAACGCATATCGCATGACGCTTAACGCATAACGCATAACGCATAACGGATAACGCTTGACGCATAACGCATAACGCTTAACGCATAACGCATAACGCATAACGCATAACGCATAACGCATAACGCATAACGCATAACGCATAACGCATAACGCATAACGCATAACGCATAACGCATAACGCATAACGCATAACGCATAACGCATAACGCATAACGCATCGCGCATAACGCATAACGCATATCGCATAACGCATAACGCATAACGCATAACGCATAACGCATAACGCATAACGCATAACGCATAACGCATAACGCATAACGCATATCGCATGACGCTTAACGCATAACGCATAACGCATAACGGATAACGCTTGACGCATAACGCATAACGCATAACGCATAACGCATAACGCATAACGCATAACGCATAACGCATAACGCATAACGCATAACGCATAACGCATAACGCATAACGCATAACGCATAACGCATAACGCATAACGCATAACGCATAACGCATAACGCATAACGCATAACGCATAACGCATAACGCATAACGCATAACGCATCGCGCATAACGCATAACGCATATCGCATAGCGCATGACGCATAACGCTTAACGAATAACGCATAACCCATAACACATTACGCATAACCCATAACACATAACGCATAACGCATAACGCATAACGCATAACGCATAACGCATAACGCATAACGCATAACGCATAACGCATAACGCATAACGCGTAACGCATTTCGCATAACGCATAACGCATAACGCATAACGCATAACGCATAACGCATAACGCTTAACGAATAACGCATAACGCGTAACGCATAACGCATAACGCATAACGAATAACGCATACCGCATAGCGCATAACGCATAACGCTTAACGATTAACGCATAACGCATATCGCATAACGCTTAACGCATTACGCATAACGCATAACGAATAACGCATAAGGCATAACGCATAACGCATAACGCATAACGCATAACGCATAACGCATAACGCATAACGCATAACGCATAACGCATATCGCATGACGCTTAACGCATAACGCATAACGCATAACGCATAACGCATAACGCATAACGCATAACGCATAACGCATAACGCATAACGCATAACGCATAACGCATAACGCATAACGCATAACGCATAACGCATAACGCATAACGTATAACGCATGACGCATAACGCATAACGCATAACGCATAACGCATAACGCATAACGCATAACGCATAACGCATAACGCATAACGCATAACGCTAACGCATAACGCATAACGCATAACGCATAACGCATAACGCATAACGCATAACGTATAACGCATAACGCATAACGCATAACGCATAACGCATAACGCATAACGCATAACGCATAACGCATAACGCATAACGCATAACGCATAACGTATAACGCATAACGCATAACGCATTTCGCATAACGCATAACGCATAACGCATAACGCATAACGCATAACGCATAACGCTTAACGAATAACGCATAACGCGTAACGCATAACGCATAACGAGTAACGCATACCGCATAGCGCATAACGCATAACGCTTAACGATTAACGCATAACGCATATCGCATAACGCTTAACGCATTACGCATAACGCATAACGAATAACGCATAAGGCATAACGCATAACGCATAACTCATAACGCATTACGCATAACGCATAACGCATAACGCATAACGCATAACGCATATCGCATGACGCTTAACGCATAACGCATAACGCATAACGGATAACGCTTGACGCATAACGCATAACGCATAACGCATAACGCATAACGCATAACGCATAACGCATAACGCATAACGCATCGCGCATAACGCATAACGCATATCGCATAGCGCATGACGCATAACGCTTAACGAATAACGCATAACGCATAACACATTACGCATAACGCATAACACATAACGCATAACGCATAACGCATAACGCATAACGCATAACGCATAACGCATAACGCATAACGCATAACGCATAACGCATAACGCATAACGCATAACGCATAACGCATAACGCATAACGCATAACGCATAACGCATAACGCATAACGCATGACGCATAACGCATAACGCATAACGCATAACGCATAACGCATAAAGCATAGCCCATAACGCATAACGCATAACGCATAACGCATAACGCATAACGCATAACGCATAACGCATAACGCATAACGCATAACGCATAACGCATAACGCATAACGCATAACGCATAACGCATAACGCATAACGCATAACGCATAACGCATAACGCATAACGCATAACGCATAACGCATAACGCATAACGCATAACGCATAACGCATAACGCATAACGCATAACGCATAACGCATAACGCATAACGCATAACGCATAACGCATAACGCATAACGCATAACGCATAACGCATAACGCATAACGCATAACGCATGACGCATAACGCATAACGCATAACGCATAACGCATAACGCATAACGCATAACGCATAACGCATAACGCATAACGCATCGCGCATAACGCATAACGCATATCGCATAGCGCATGACGCATAACGCTTAACGAATAACGCATAACGCATAACACATTACGCATAACGCATAACACATAACGCATAACGCATAACGCATAACGCATAACGCATAACGCATAACGCATAACGCATAACGCATAACGCATAACGCATAACGCATAACGCATAACGCATAACGCATAACGCATAACGCATAACGCATAACGCATAACGCATAACGCATAACGCATAACGCATAACGCATAACGCATAACGCATAACGCATAACGCATAACGCATAACGCATAACGCATAACGCATAACGCATAACGCATAACGCATAACGCATAACGCATAACGCATAACGCATAACGCATAACGCATAACGCATAACGCATGACGCATAACGCATAACGCATAACGCATAACGCATAACGCATAACGCATAACGCATAACGCATAACGCATAACGCATCGCGCATAACGCATAACGCATATCGCATAGCGCATGACGCATAACGCTTAACGAATAACGCATAACGCATAACACATTACGCATAACGCATAACACATAACGCATAACGCATAACGCATAACGCATAACGCATAACGCATAACGCATAACGCATAACGCATAACGCGTAACGAATAACGCATACCGCATAGCGCATAACGCATAACGCTTAACGATTAACGCATAACGCATATCGCATAACGCTTAACGCATTACGCATAACGCATAACGAATAACGCATAAGGCATAACGCATAACGCATAACGCATAACGCATAACGCATAACGCATAACGCATAACGCATAACGCATATCGCATGACGCTTAACGCATAACGCATAACGCATAACGGATAACGCTTGACGCATAACGCATAACGCATAACGCATAACGCATAACGCATAACGCATAACGCATAACGCATAACGCATAACGCATAACGCATAACGCATAACGCATAACGCATAACGCATAACGCATAACGCATAACGCATAACGCATAACGCATAACGCATCGCGCATAACGCATGACGCATATCGCATAGCGCATGACGCATAACGCTTAACGAATAACGCATAACGCATAACACATTACGCATAACGCATAACACATAACGCATAACGCATAACGCATAACGCATAACGCATAACGCATAACGCATAACGCATAACGCATAACGCATAACGCATAACGCATAACGCATAACGCATAACGCGTAACGCATTTCGCATAACGCATAACGCATAACGCATAACGCATAACGCATAACGCTTAACGAATAACGCATAACGCATAACGCATAACGCATAACGCATAACGCATAACGCATAACGCATAACGAATAACGCATACCGCATAGCGCATAACGCATAACGCTTAACGATTACCGCATAACGCATATCGCATAACGCTTAACGCATTACGCATAACGCATAACGAATAACGCATAAGGCATAACGCATAACGCATAACGCATAACGCATAACGCATAACGCATAACGCATAACGCATAACGCATAACGCATAACGCATAACGCATAACGCATAACGCATAACGCATAACGCATAACGCATATCGCATGACGCTTAACGCATAACGCATAACGCATAACGGATAACGCTTGACGCATAACGCATAACGCATAACGCATAACGCATAACGCATAACGCATAACGCATAACGCATAACGCATAACGCATAACGCATCGCGCATAACGCATAACGCATATCGCATAGCGCATGACGCATAACGCTTAACGAATAACGCATAACGCATAACACATTACGCATAACGCATAACACATAACGCATAACGCATAACGCATAACGCATAACGCATAACGCATAACGCATAACGCATAACGCATAACGCATAACGCATAACGCATAACGCATAACGCATAACGCATAACGCATAACGCATAACGCATAACGCATAACGCATAACGCATAACGCATAACGCATAACGCATAACGCATAACGCATAACGCATAACGCATAACGCATAACGCATAACGCATAACGCATAACGGATAACGCTTGACGCATAACGCATAACGCATAACGCATAACGCATAACGCATATCGCATAACGCATAACGCATAACGCATAACGCATCGCGCATAACGCATAACGCATATCGCATAGCGCATGACGCATAACGCTTAACGAATAACGCATAACGCATAACACATTACGCATAACGCATAACACATAACGCATAACGCATAACGCATAACGCATAACGCATAACGCATAACGCATAACGCATAACGCATAACGCATAACGCATAACGCATAACGCATAACGCATAACGCATAACGCATAACGCTTGACGCATAACGCATAACGCATAACGCATAACGCATAACGGATAACGCTTGACGCATAACGCATAACGCATAACGCATAACGCATAACGCATATCGCATAACGCATAACGCATAACGCATAACGCATAACGCATAACGCATCGCGCATAACGCATAACGCATATCGCATAGCGCATGACGCATAACGCTTAACGAATAACGCATAACGCATAACACATTACGCATAACGCATAACACATAACGCATAACGCATAACGCATAACGCATAACGCATAACGCATAACGCATAACGCATAACGCATAACGCATAACGCATAACGCATAACGCATAATGCATAACGCATAACGCGTAACGCGTAACGCATAACGCATAACGCATAACGCATAACGCGTAACGCATAGCTCATAACGCATAACGCATAACGCAAAACGCATAACGCGTAACGCATAACGCATAACTCATAACGCATAACGCATAACGCATAACGCATCGCGCATAACGCATAACGCATGACGCTTAACGCATAACGCATAACGCATAACGGATAACGCTTGACGCATAACGCATAACGCATAACGCATAACGGATAACGCTTGACGCATAACGCATAACGCATAACGCATAACGCATAACGCATAACGCATAACGCATAACGCATAACGCATAACGCATAACGCATAACGCATAACGCATAACGCATAACGCATAACGCATAACGCATAACGCATAACGCATAACGCATAACGCATAACGCATAACGCATAACGCATAACGCATAACGCATAACGCATAGCGCATAACGCATAACGCATAACGCATAACGCGTAACGAATAACGCATACCGCATAGCGCATAACGCATAACGCTTAACGATTAACGCATAACGCATATCGCATAACGCTTAACGCATTACGCATAACGCATAACGAATAACGCATAAGGCATAACGCATAACGCATAACGCATAACGCATAACGCATAACGCATAACGCATAACGCATAACGCATAACGCATAACGCATAACGCATAACGCATAACGCATAACGCATAACGCATAACGCATAACGCATATCGCATGACGCTTAACGCATAACGCATAACGCATAACGCATAACGCATAACGCATAACGCATAACGCATAACGCATAACGCATCGCGCATAACGCATAACGCATATCGCATAGCGCATGACGCATAACGCTTAACGAATAACGCATAACGCATAACACATTACGCATAACCCATAACACATAACGCATAACGCATAACGCATAACGCATAACGCATAACGCATAACGCATAACGCATAACGCATAACGCATAACGCATAACGCGTAACGCATAACGCATAACACATTACGCATAACCCATAACACATAACGCATAACGCATAACGCATAACGCATAACGCATAACGCATAACGCATAACGCATAACGCATAACGCATAACGCATAACGCATAACGCATAACGCATAACGCATAACGCATAACGCATAACGCGTAACGCATTTCGCATAACGCATAACGCATAACGCATAACGCATAACGCATAACGCATAACGCATAACGCATAACGCATAACGCATAACGCGTAACGAATAACGCATACCGCATAGCGCATAACGCATAACGCTTAACGATTAACGCATAACGCATATCGCATAACGCTTAACGCATTACGCATAACGCATAACGAATAACGCATAAGGCATAACGCATAACGCATAACGCATAACGCATAACGCATAACGCATAACGCATAACGCATAACGCATAACGCATAACGCATAACGCATAACGCATATCGCATGACGCTTAACGCATAACGCATAACGCATAACGGATAACGCTTGACGCATAACGCATAACGCATAACGCATAACGCATAACGCATAACGCATAACGCATAACGCATAACGCATAACGCATAACGCATAACGCATAACGCATAACGCATAACGCATAACGCATAACGCATAACGCATAACGCATAACGCATAACGCATCGCGCATAACGCATAACGCATATCGCATAGCGCATGACGCATAACGCTTAACGAATAACGCATAACGCATAACACATTACGCATAACCCATAACACATAACGCATAACGCATAACGCATAACGCATAACGCATAACGCATAACGCATAACGCATAACGCATAACGCATAACGCATAACGCATAACGCATAACGCGTAACGCATTTCGCATAACGCATAACGCATAACGCATAACGCATACCGCATAACGCATAACGCTTAACGAATAACGCATAACGCGTAACGCATAACGCATAACGCATAACGAATAACGCATACCGCATAGCGCATAACGCATAACGCTTAACGATTAACGCATAACGCATATCGCATAACGCTTAACGCATTACGCATAACGCATAACGAATAACGCATAAGGCATAACGCATAACGCATAACGCATAACGCATAACGCATAACGCATAACGCATAACGCATATCGCATGACGCTTAACGCATAACGCATAACGCATAACGCATAACGCATAACGCATAACGCATAACGCATAACGCATAACGCATAACGCATAACGCATAACGCATAACGCATAACGCATAACGCATAACGCATAACGCATAACGCATAACGCATGACGCATAACGCATAACGCATAACGCATAACGCATAACGCATAACGCATAACGCATAACGCATAACGCATAACGCATAACGCATAACGCATAACGCATAACGCATAACGCATAACGCATAACGCATAACGCATAACGCATAACGCATAACGCATAACGCATAACGCATAACGCATAACGCATAACGCATAACGCATAACGCATAACGCATAACGCATAACGCATAACGCATAACGTATAACGCATAACGCATAACGCATTTCGCATAACGCATAACGCATAACGCATAACGCATAACGCATAACGCATAACGCTTAACGAATAACGCATAACGCGTAACGCATAACGCATAACGCATAACGAATAACGCATACCGCATAGCGCATAACGCATAACGCTTAACGATTAACGCATAACGCATATCGCATAACGCTTAACGCATTACGCATAACGCATAACGAATAACGCATAAGGCATAACGCATAACGCATAACTCATAACGCATTACGCATAACGCATAACGCATAACGCATAACGCATAACGCATATCGCATGACGCTTAACGCATAACGCATAACGCATAACGGATAACGCTTGACGCATAACGCATAACGCATAACGCATAACGCATAACGCATAACGCATAACGCATAACGCATAACGCATAACGCATAACGCATAACGCATAACGCATCGCGCATAACGCATAACGCATATCGCATAGCGCATGACGCATAACGCTTAACGAATAACGCATAACGCATAACACATTACGCATAACGCATAACACATAACGCATAACGCATAACGCATAACGCATAACGCATAACGCATAACGCATAACGCATAACGCATAACGCATAACGCATAACGCATAACGCATAACGCATAACGCATAACGCATAACGCATAACGCATAACGCATAACGCATAACGCATAACGCATAACGCATAACGCATGACGCATAACGCATAACGCATAACGCATAACGCATAACGCATAACGCATAACGCATAACGCATAACGCATAACGCATAACGCATAACGCATAACGCATAACGCATAACGCATAACGCATAACGCATAACGCATAACGCATAACGCATAACGTATAACGCATAACGCATAACGCATAACGCATAACGCATAACGCATAACGCATAACGCATAACGCATAACGCATAACGCATAACGCATAACGCATAACGCATAACGCATAACGCATAACGCATATCGCATAACGCATAACGCATAACGCATAACGCATAACGCATAACGCATAACGCATAACGCATAACGCATAACGCATAACGCATAACGCATAACGCATAACGCATAACGCATAACGCATAACGCATAACGCATAACGCATAACGCATAACGCATAACGCATAACGCATAACGCATAACGCATAACGCATAACGCATAACGCATAACGCATAATGCATAACGCATAACGCGTAACGCGTAACGCATAACGCCTAACGCATAACGCATAACGCGTAACGCATAGCTCATAACGCATAACGCATAACGCATAACGCATAACGCGTAACGCATAACGCATAACGCATAACGCATAACGCATAACGCATAACGAATAACGCATAACGCATAACGCATAACGCATAACGCATAACGCATAACGCATAACGCATAACGCATAACGCATAACGCATAACTCATAACGCATAACGCATAACGCATAACGCATAACGCATAACGCATAACGCATAACGCATAACGCATAACGCATAACGCATGACGCATAACGCATAACGCATAACGCATAACTCATAACGCATAACGCATAACGCATCGCGCATAACGCATAACGCATATCGCATAGCGCATGACGCATAACGCATAACGCATAACGCATAACGCATAACGCATAACGCATATCGCATGACGCTTAACGCATAACGCATAACGGATAACGCTTGACGCATAACGCATAACGCATAACGCATAACGCATAACGCATAACGCATAACGCATAACGCATAACGCATAACGCATAACGCATGACGCATAACGCATAACGCATAACGCATAACTCATAACGCATAACGCATAACGCATCGCGCATAACGCATAACGCATATCGCATAGCGCATGACGCATAAAGCATAGCCCATAACGCATAACGCATAACGCATAACGCATAACGCATAACGCATAACGCATAACGCATAACGCATAACGCATAACGCATAACGCATAACGCATAACGCATAACGCATAACGCATAACGCGTAACGCATAACGCATAACGCATAACGAATAACGCATACCGCATAGCGCATAACGCATAACGCTTAACGATTAACGCATAACGCATATCGCATAACGCTTAACGCATTACGCATAACGCATAACGAATAACGCATAAGGCATAACGCATAACGCATAAGGCATAACGCATAACGCATAACGCATAACGCATAACGCATAACGCATAACGCATAACGCATGACGCATAACGCATAACGCATAACGCATAACGCATAACTCATAACGCATAACGCATAACGCATCGCGCATAACGCATAACGCATATCGCATAGCGCATGACGCATAACGCATAACGCATAACGCATAACGCATAACGCATAACGCATATCGCATGACGCTTAACGCATAACGCATAACGGATAACGCTTGACGCATAACGCATAACGCATAACGCATAACGCTTAACGAATAACGCATAACGCATAACACATTACGCATAACGCATAACACATAACGCATAACGCATAACGCATAACGCATAACGCATAACGCATAACGCATAACGCATAACGCATAACGCATAACGCATAACGCATAACGCATAACGCATAACGCATAACGCGTAACGCATAGCTCATAACGCATAACGCATAACGCAAAACGCATAACGCGTAACGCATAACGCATAACTCATAACGCATAACGCATAACGCATAACGCATAACGCATCGCGCATAACGCATAACGCATGACGCTTAACGCATAACGCATAACGCATAACGGATAACGCTTGACGCATAACGCATAACGCATAACGCATAACGGATAACGCTTGACGCATAACGCATAACGCATAACGCATAACGCATAACGCATAACGCATAACGCATAACGCATAACGCATAACGCATAACGCATAACGCATAACGCATAACGCGTAACGAATAACGCATACCGCATAGCGCATAACGCATAACGCTTAACGATTAACGCATAACGCATATCGCATAACGCTTAACGCATTACGCATAACGCATAACGAATAACGCATAAGGCATAACGCATAACGCATAACGCATAACGCATAACGCATAACGCATAACGCATAACGCATAACGCATATCGCATGACGCTTAACGCATAACGCATAACGCATAACGGATAACGCTTGACGCATAACGCATAACGCATAACGCATAACGCATAACGCATAACGCATAACGCATAACGCATAACGCATAACGCATAACGCATAACGCATAACGCATAACGCATAACGCATAACGCATAACGCATAACGCATAACGCATAACGCATAACGCATCGCGCATAACGCATGACGCATATCGCATAGCTCATGACGCATAACGCTTAACGAATAACGCATAACGCATAACACATTACGCATAACGCATAACACATAACGCATAACGCATAACGCATAACGCATAACGCATAACGCATAACGCATAACGCATAACGCATAACGCATAACGCATAACGCATAACGCATAACGCATAACGCATAACGCATAACGCATAACGCGTAACGCATTTCGCATAACGCATAACGCATAACGCATAACGCATAACGCATAACGCATAACGCATAACGCTTAACGAATAACGCATAACGCATAACGCATAACGCATAACGCATAACGCATAACGAATAACGCATACCGCATAGCGCATAACGCATAACGCTTAACGATTAACGCATAACGCATATCGCATAACGCTTAACGCATTACGCATAACGCATAACGAATAACGCATAAGGCATAACGCATAACGCATAACGCATAACGCATAACGCATAACGCATAACGCATAACGCATAACGCATAACGCATAACGCATAACGCATAACGCATAACGCATAACGCATAACGCATAACGCATAACGCATAACGCATAACGCATATCGCATGACGCTTAACGCATAACGCATAACGCATAACTCATAACGCATAACGCATAACGCATAACGCATCGCGCATAACGCATAACGCATGACGCTTAACGCATAACGCATAACGCATAACGGATAACGCTTGACGCATAACGCATAACGCATAACGCTTAACGCATAACGGATAACGCTTGACGCATAACGCATAACGCATAACGCATAACGCATAACGCATAACGCATAACGCATAACGCATAACGCATAACGCATAACGCATAACGCATAACGCATAACGCATAACGCATAACGCATAACGCATAACGCATAACGCATAACGCATAACGCATAACGCATAACGCATAACGCATAACGCATAACGCATAACGCATAAGGCATAACGCATAACGCATAAGGCATAACGCATAACGCATAACGCATAACGCATAACGCATAACGCATAACGCATAACGCATGACGCATAACGCATAACGCATAACGCATAACGCATAACTCATAACGCATAACGCATAACGCATCGCGCATAACGCATAACGCATATCGCATAGCGCATGACGCATAACGCATAACGCATAACGCATAACGCATAACGCATAACGCATATCGCATGACGCTTAACGCATAACGCATAACGGATAACGCTTGACGCATAACGCATAACGCATAACGCATAACGCTTAACGAATAACGCATAACGCATAACACATTACGCATAACGCATAACACATAACGCATAACGCATAACGCATAACGCATAACGCATAACGCATAACGCATAACGCATAACGCATAACGCATAACGCATAACGCATAACGCATAACGCATAACGCATAACGCATAACGCGTAACGCATAGCTCATAACGCATAACGCATAACGCAAAACGCATAACGCGTAACGCATAACGCATAACTCATAACGCATAACGCATAACGCATAACGCATAACGCATCGCGCATAACGCATAACGCATGACGCTTAACGCATAACGCATAACGCATAACGGATAACGCTTGACGCATAACGCATAACGCATAACGCATAACGGATAACGCTTGACGCATAACGCATAACGCATAACGCATAACGCATAACGCATAACGCATAACGCATAACGCATAACGCATAACGCATAACGCATAACGCATAACGCATAACGCGTAACGAATAACGCATACCGCATAGCGCATAACGCATAACGCTTAACGATTAACGCATAACGCATATCGCATAACGCTTAACGCATTACGCATAACGCATAACGAATAACGCATAAGGCATAACGCATAACGCATAACGCATAACGCATAACGCATAACGCATAACGCATAACGCATAACGCATATCGCATGACGCTTAACGCATAACGCATAACGCATAACGGATAACGCTTGACGCATAACGCATAACGCATAACGCATAACGCATAACGCATAACGCATAACGCATAACGCATAACGCATAACGCATAACGCATAACGCATAACGCATAACGCATAACGCATAACGCATAACGCATAACGCATAACGCATAACGCATAACGCATCGCGCATAACGCATGACGCATATCGCATAGCTCATGACGCATAACGCTTAACGAATAACGCATAACGCATAACACATTACGCATAACGCATAACACATAACGCATAACGCATAACGCATAACGCATAACGCATAACGCATAACGCATAACGCATAACGCATAACGCATAACGCATAACGCATAACGCATAACGCATAACGCATAACGCATAACGCATAACGCATAACGCGTAACGCATTTCGCATAACGCATAACGCATAACGCATAACGCATAACGCATAACGCATAACGCATAACGCTTAACGAATAACGCATAACGCATAACGCATAACGCATAACGCATAACGCATAACGAATAACGCATACCGCATAGCGCATAACGCATAACGCTTAACGATTAACGCATAACGCATATCGCATAACGCTTAACGCATTACGCATAACGCATAACGAATAACGCATAAGGCATAACGCATAACGCATAACGCATAACGCATAACGCATAACGCATAACGCATAACGCATAACGCATAACGCATAACGCATAACGCATAACGCATAACGCATAACGCATAACGCATAACGCATAACGCATAACGCATATCGCATGACGCTTAACGCATAACGCATAACGCATAACGGATAACGCTTGACGCATAACGCATAACGCATAACGCATAACGCATAACGCATAACGCATAACGCATAACGCATAACGCATAACGCATCGCGCATAACGCAAAACGCATATCGCATAGCGCATGACGCATAACGCTTAACGAATAACGCATAACGCATAACACATTACGCATAACGCATAACACATAACGCATAACGCATAACGCATAACGCATAACGCATAACGCATAACGCATAACGCATAACGCATAACGCATAACGCATAACGCATAACGCATAACGCATAACGCATAACGCATAACGCATAACGCATAACGCATAACGCATAACGCATAACGCATAACGCATAACGCATAACGCATAACGCATAACGCATAACGCATAACGCATAACGCATAACGCATAACGCATAACGCATAACGGATAACGCTTGACGCATAACGCATAACGCATAACGCATAACGCATAACGCATATCGCATAACGCATAACGCATAACGCATAACGCATCGCGCATAACGCATAACGCATATCGCATAGCGCATGACGCATAACGCTTAACGAATAACGCATAACGCATAACACATTACGCATAACGCATAACACATAACGCATAACGCATAACGCATAACGCATAACGCATAACGCATAACGCATAACGCATAACGCATAACGCATAACGCATAACGCATAACGCATAACGCATAACGCATAACGCTTGACGCATAACGCATAACGCATAACGCATAACGCATAACGGATAACGCTTGACGCATAACGCATAACGCATAACGCATAACGCATAACGCATATCGCATAACGCATAACGCATAACGCATAACGCATAACGCATAACGCATCGCGCATAACGCATAACGCATATCGCATAGCGCATGACGCATAACGCTTAACGAATAACGCATAACGCATAACACATTACGCATAACGCATAACACATAACGCATAACGCATAACGCATAACGCATAACGCATAACGCATAACGCATAACGCATAACGCATAACGCATAATGCATAACGCATAACGCGTAACGCGTAACGCATAACGCATAACGCATAACGCATAACGCGTAACGCATAGCTCATAACGCATAACGCATAACGCAAAACGCATAACGCGTAACGCATAACGCATAACTCATAACGCATAACGCATAACGCATAACGCATCGCGCATAACGCATAACGCATGACGCTTAACGCATAACGCATAACGCATAACGGATAACGCTTGACGCATAACGCATAACGCATAACGCTTAACGCATAACGGATAACGCTTGACGCATAACGCATAACGCATAACGCATAACGCATAACGCATAACGCATAACGCATAACGCATAACGCATAACGCATAACGCATAACGCATAACGCATAACGCATAACGCATAACGCATAACGCATAACGCATAACGCATAACGCATAACGCATAACGCATAACGCATAACGCATAACGCATAACGCATAACGCATAACGCATAACGCATAACGCATAACGCATAACGCATAACGCATAACGCGTAACGAATAACGCATACCGCATAGCGCATAACGCATAACGCTTAACGATTAACGCATAACGCATATCGCATAACGCTTAACGCATTACGCATAACGCATAACGAATAACGCATAAGGCATAACGCATAACGCATAACGCATAACGCATAACGCATAACGCATAACGCATAACGCATAACGCATAACGCATAACGCATAACGCATAACGCATAACGCATATCGCATGACGCTTAACGCATAACGCATAACGCATAACGGATAACGCTTGACGCATAACGCATAACGCATAACGCATAACGCATAACGCATAACGCATAACGCATAACGCATAACGCATAACGCATAACGCATAACGCATAACGCATAACGCATAACGCATAACGCATAACGCATAACGCATAACGCATAACGCATAACGCATAACGCATAACGCATAACGCATAACGCATAACGCATAACGCATCGCGCATAACGCATAACGCATATCGCATAGCGCATGACGCATAACGCTTAACGAATAACGCATAACGCATAACACATTACGCATAACCCATAACACATAACGCATAACGCATAACGCATAACGCATAACGCATAACGCATAACGCATAACGCATAACGCATAACGCATAACGCGTAACGCATAACGCATAACACATTACGCATAACCCATAACACATAACGCATAACGCATAACGCATAACGCATAACGCATAACGCATAACGCATAACGCATAACGCATAACGCATAACGCATAACGCATAACGCATAACGCATAACGCATAACGCGTAACGCATTTCGCATAACGCATAACGCATAACGCATAACGCATAACGCATAACGCATAACGCATAACGCATAACGCGTAACGAATAACGCATACCGCATAGCGCATAACGCATAACGCTTAACGATTAACGCATAACGCATATCGCATAACGCTTAACGCATTACGCATAACGCATAACGCATAACGGATAACGGATAACGCACAACGCATAACCCATACCGCATTACGCATTACGCATAATGCATAACGCATAACGCATAACGGATAACGGATAACGCACAACGCACAACCCATACCGCATTACGGTTAACGCATAACGCATATCGCATAACGCTTAACGCATTACGCATAACGCATAACGAATAACGCATAAGGCATAACGCATAACGCATAACTCATAACGCATTACGCATAACGCATAACGCATAACGCATAACGCATAACGCATAACGCATAACGCATATCGCATGACGCTTAACGCATAACGCATAACGCATAACGGATAACGCTTGACGCATAACGCATAACGCATAACGCATAACGCATAACGCATAACGCATAACGCATAACGCATAACGCATAACGCATAACGCATAACGGATAACGCTTGACGCATAACGCATAACGCATAACGCATAACGCATAACGCATAACGCATAACGCATAACGCATAACGCATAACGCATAACGCATAACGCATAACGCATTACGCATAACGCATAACGCATAACGCATAACGCATAACGCATAACGCATAACGCATAACGCATAACGCATAACGCATAACGCATAACGCATAACGCATAACGCATAACGCATAACGCATAACGCATAACGCATAAAGCATAGCCCATAACGCATAACGCATAACGCATAACGCATAACGCATAACGCATAACGCATAACGCATAACGCATAACGCATAACGCATAACGCATAACGCATAACGCATAACGCATAACGCATAACGCGTAACGCATAACGCATAACGCATAACGAATAACGCATACCGCATAGCGCATAACGCATAACGCTTAACGATTAACGCATAACGCATATCGCATAACGCTTAACGCATTACGCATAACGCATAACGAATAACGCATAAGGCATAACGCATAACGCATAACGCATAACGCATTACGCATAACGCATAACGCATAACGCATAACGCATAACGCATATCGCATGTCGCTTAACGCATAACGCATAACGCATAACGCATAACGCATAACGCATAACGCATAACGCATAACGCATAACGCATAACGCATAACGCATAACGCATAACGCATAACGCATAACGCATAACGCATAACGCATAACGCATAACGCATAACGCATAACGCATGACGCATATCGCATAACGCATAACGCATAACGCATAACGCATAACGCATAACGCATAACGCATAACGCATAACGCATAACGCATAACGCATAACGCATAACGCATAACGCATAACGCATAACGCATAACGCATAACGCATAACGCATAACGCATAACGCATAACGCATAACGCATAACGCATAACGCATAACGCATAACGCATAACGCATAACGCATAACGCATAACGCATAACGCATAACGCATAACGCATAACGCATAACGCATAACGCATAACGCATAACGCATATCGCATAACGCATAACGCATAACGCATAACGCATAACGCATAACGCATAACGCATAACGCATAACGCATAACGCATAACGCATAACGCATAACGCATAACGCATAACGCATAACGCATAACGCATAACGCATAACGCGTAACGCATAGCTCATAACGCATAACGCATAACGCATAACGCATAACGCGTAACGCATAACGCATAACGCATAACGCATAACGCATAACGCATAACGAATAACGCATAACGCATAACGCATAACGCATAACGCATAACGCATAACGCATAACGCATAACGCATAACGCATAACTCATAACGCATAACGCATAACGCATAACGCATAACGCATAACGCATAACGCATAACGCATAACGCATAACGCATAACGCATAACGCATGACGCATAACGCATAACGCATAACGCATAACGCATAACGCATAACGCATAACGCATAACGCATGACGCATAACGCATAACGCATAACGCATAACTCATAACGCATAACGCATAACGCATAACGCATAACGCATAACGCATAACGCATAACGCATAACGCATAACGCATCGCGCATAACGCATAACGCATATCGCATAGCGCATGACGCATAACGCTTAACGAATAACGCATAACGCATAACACATTACGCATAACCCATAACACATAACGCATAACGCATAACGCATAACGCATAACGCATAACGCATAACGCATAACGCATAACGCATAACGCATAACGCATAACGCATAACGCATAACGCATAACGCATAACACATTACGCATAACCCATAACACATAACGCATAACGCATAACGCATAACGCATAACGCATAACGCATAACGCATAACGCATAACGCATAACGCATAACGCATAACGCATTACGCATAACGCATAACGCATAACGCATAACGCATAACGCATAACGCATAACGCATAACGCATAACGCATAACGCATAACGCATAACGCATAACGCATAACGCATAACGCATAACGCATAACGCATAACGCATAAAGCATAGCCCATAACGCATAACGCATAACGCGTAACGCATAACGCATAACGCATAACGCATAACGCATAACGCATAACGCATAACGCATAACGCATAACGCATAACGCATAACGCATAACGCATAACGCGTAACGCATAACGCATAACGCATAACGAATAACGCATACCGCATAGCGCATAACGCATAACGCTTAACGATTAACGCATAACGCATATCGCATAACGCTTAACGCATTACGCATAACGCATAACGAATAACGCATAAGGCATAACGCATAACGCATAACGCATAACGCATTACGCATAACGCATAACGCATAACGCATAACGCATAACGCATATCGCATGTCGCTTAACGCATAACGCATAACGCATAACGCATAACGCATAACGCATAACGCATAACGCATAACGCATAACGCATAACGCATAACGCATAACGCATAACGCATAACGCATAACGCATAACGCATAACGCATAACGCATAACGCATAACGCATGACGCATATCGCATAACGCATAACGCATAACGCATAACGCATAACGCATAACGCATAACGCATAACGCATAACGCATAACGCATAACGCATAACGCATAACGCATAACGCATAACGCATAACGCATAACGCATAACGCATAACGCATAACGCATAACGCATAACGCATAACGCATAACGCATAACGCATAACGCATAACGCATAACGCATAACGCATAACGCATAACGCATAACGCATAACGCATAACGCATAACGCATAACGCATAACGCATAACGCATAACGCATAACGCATAACGCATAACGCATATCGCATAACGCATAACGCATAACGCATAACGCATAACGCATAACGCATAACGCATAACGCATAACGCATAACGCATAACGCATAACGCATAACGCATAACGCATAACGCATAACGCATAACGCATAACGCATAACGCGTAACGCATAGCTCATAACGCATAACGCATAACGCATAACGCATAACGCGTAACGCATAACGCATAACGCATAACGCATAACGCATAACGCATAACGAATAACGCATAACGCATAACGCATAACGCATAACGCATAACGCATAACGCATAACGCATAACGCATAACGCATAACTCATAACGCATAACGCATAACGCATAACGCATAACGCATAACGCATAACGCATAACGCATAACGCATAACGCATAACGCATAACGCATAACGCATGACGCATAACGCATAACGCATAACGCATAACGCATAACGCATAACGCATAACGCATAACGCATGACGCATAACGCATAACGCATAACGCATAACTCATAACGCATAACGCATAACGCATAACGCATAACGCATAACGCATAACGCATAACGCATAACGCATAACGCATCGCGCATAACGCATTACGCATAACGCATAACGAATAACGCATAAGGCATAACGCATAACGCATAACGCATAACGCATTACGCATAACGCATAACGCATAACGCATAACGCATAACGCATAACGCATAACGCATAACGCATATCGCATGACGCTTAACGCATAACGCATAACGGATAACGCTTGACGCATAACGCATAACGCATAACGCATAACGCATAACGCATAACGCATAACGCATAACGCATAACGCATAACGCATAACGCATAACGCATTACGCATAACGCATAACGCATAACGCATAACGCATAACGCATAACGCATAACGCATAACGCATTACGCATAACGCATAACGCATAACGCATAACGCATAACGCATAAAGCATAGCCCATAACGCATAACGCATAACGCATAACGCATAACGCATAACGCATAACGCATAACGCATAACGCATAACGCATAACGCATAACGCATAACGCATAACGCATAACGCATAACGCATAACGCGTAACGCATAACGCATAACGCATAACGAATAACGCATACCGCATAGCGCATAACGCATAACGCTTAACGATTAACGCATAACGCACATCGCATAACGCTTAACGCATTACGCATAACGCATAACGAATAACGCATAAGGCATAACGCATAACGCATAACGCATAACGCATTACGCATAACGCATAACGCATAACGCATAACGCATAACGCATAACGCATAACGCATATCGCATGTCGCTTAACGCATAACGCATAACGCATAACGGATAACGCTTGACGCATAACGCATAACGCATAACGCATAACGCATAACGCATAACGCATAACGCATAACGCATAACGCATCGCGCATAACGCATAACGCATATCGCATAGCGCATGACGCATAACGCTTAACGAATAACGCATAACGCATAACACATTACGCATAACGCATAACACATAACGCATAACGCATAACGCATAACGCATAACGCATAACGCATAACGCATAACGCATAACGCATAACGCATAACGCATAACGCATAACGCATAACGCATAACGCATAACGCATAACGCATAACGCATAACGCATAACGCATAACGCATAACGCATAACGCATAACGCATAACGCATAACGCATAACGCATAACGCATAACGCATAACGCATAACGCATAACGCATAACGCATAACGCATAACTCATAACGCATAACGCATAACGCATAACGCATAACGCATAACGCATAACGCATAACGCATAACGCATAACGCATAACGCATGACGCATAACGCATAACGCATAACGCATAACTCATAACGCATAACGCATAACGCATCGCGCATAACGCATAACGCATATCGCATAGCGCATGACGCATAACGCATAACGCATAACGCATAACGCATAACGCATAACGCATATCGCATGACGCTTAACGCATAACGCATAACGGATAACGCTTGACGCATAACGCATAACGCATAACGCATAACGCATAACGCATAACGCATAACGCATAACGCATAACGCATAACGCATAACGCATAACGCATAACGCATGACGCATAACGCATAACGCATAACGCATAACTCATAACGCATAACGCATAACGCATCGCGCATAACGCATAACGCATATCGCATAGCGCATGACGCATAACGCATAACGCATAACGCATAACGCATAACGCATAACGCATAACGCATATCGCATGACGCTTAACGCATAACGCATAACGGATAACGCTTGACGCATAACGCATAACGCATAACGCATAACGCATAACGCATAACGCATAACGCATAACGCATAACGCATAACGCATTACGCATAACGCATAACGCATAACGCATAACGCATAACGCATAACGCATAACGCATAACGCATAACGCATAACGCATAACGCATAACGCATAACGCATAACGCATAACGCATAACGCATAACGCATAACGCATAAAGCATAGCCCATAACGCATAACGCATAACGCATAACGCATAACGCATAACGCATAACGCATAACGCATAACGCATAACGCATAACGCATAACGCATAACGCATAACGCATAACGCATAACGCATAACGCATAACGCATAACGCATAACGCATAACGCATAACGCATAACGCATAACGCGTAACGCATAACGCATAACGCATAACGAATAACGCATACCGCATAGCGCATAACGCATAACGCTTAACGATTAACGCATAACGCATATCGCATAACGCTTAACGCATTACGCATAACGCATAACGAATAACGCATAAGGCATAACGCATAACGCATAACGCATTACGCATAACGCATAACGCATAACGCATAACGCATAACGTATAACGCATATCGCATGTCGCTTAACGCATAACGCATAACGCATAACGGATAACGCTTGACGCATAACGCATAACGCATAACGCATAACGCATAACGCATAACGCATAACGCATAACGCATAACGCATAACGCATAACGCATAACGCATAACGCATCGCGCATAACGCATAACGCATATCGCATAGCGCATGACGCATAACGCTTAACGAATAACGCATAACGCATAACACATTACGCATAACGCATAACACATAACGCATAACGCATAACGCATAACGCATAACGCATAACGCATAACGCATAACGCATAACGCATAACGCATAACGCATAACGCATAACGCATATCGCATGACGCTTAACGCATAACGCATAACGCATAACGCATAACGCATAACGCATAACGCATAACGCATAACGCATAACGCATAACGCATAACGCATAACGCATAACGCATAACGCATAACGCATAACGCATAACGCATAACGCATGACGCATGACGCATAACGCATAACGCATAACGCATAACGCATAACGCATAACGCATAACGCATAACGCATAACGCATAACGCATAACGCATAACGCATAACGCATAACGCATAACGCATAACGCATAACGCATAACGCATAACGCATAACGCATAACGTATAACGCATAACGCATAACGCATAACGCATAACGCATAACGCATAACGCATAACGCATAACGCATAACGCATAACGCATAACGCATAACGCATTTCGCATAACGCATAACGCATAACGCATAACGCATAACGCATAACGCATAACGCTTAACGAATAACGCATAACGCGTAACGCATAACGCATAACGCATAACGAATAACGCAGACCGCATAGCGCATAACGCATAACGCTTAACGATTAACGCATAACGCATATCGCATAACGCTTAACGCATTACGCATAACGCATAACGAATAACGCATAAGGCATAACGCATAACGCATAACTCATAACGCATTACGCATAACGCATAACGCATAACGCATAACGCATAACGCATATCGCATGACGCTTAACGCATAACGCATAACGGATAACGCTTGACGCATAACGCATAACGCATAACGCATAACGCATAACGCATAACGCATAACGCATAACGCATAACGCATAACGCATCGCGCATAACGCATAACGCATAACGCATAACGCATAACGCATAACGCATAACGCATAACGCATAACGCATAACGCATAACGCATAACGCATAACGCATAACGCATAACGCATAACGCATAACGCATAACGCATAACGCATAACGCATAACGCATAACGCATAACGCATAACGCATAACGCATAACGCATAACGCATAACGCATAACGCATGACGCATAACGCATAACGCATAACGCATAACGCATAACGCATAACGCATAACGCATAACGCATAACGCATAACGCATAACGCATAACGCATAACGCATAACGCATAACGCATAACGCATAACGCATAACGCATAACGCATAACGCATAACGTATAACGCATAACGCATAACGCATAACGCATAACGCATAACGCATAACGCATAACGCATAACGCATAACGCATAACGCATAACGCATATCGCATAACGCATAACGCATAACGCATAACGCATAACGCATAACGCATAACGCATAACGCATAACGCATAACGCATAACGCATAACGCATAACGCATAACGCATAACGCATAACGCATAACGCATAACGCATAACGCATAACGCATAACGCATAACGCATAACGCATAACGCATAACGCATAACGCATAACGCATAACGCATAACGCATAACGCATAACGCATAACGCATAACGCATAATGCATAACGCATAACGCGTAACGCGTAACGCATAACGCCTAACGCATAACGCATAACGCGTAACGCATAGCTCATAACGCATAACGCATAACGCATAACGCATAACGCGTAACGCATAACGCATAACGCATAACGCATAACGCATAACGCATAACGCATAACGCATAACGCGTAACGCATAACGCATAACGCATAACGAATAACGCATACCGCATAGCGCATAACGCATAACGCTTAACGATTAACGCATAACGCATAGCGCATGACGCATAACGCATAACGCATAACGCATAACGCATAACGCATAACGAATAACGCATACCGCATAGCGCATAACGCATAACGCTTAACGATTAACGCATATCGCATAGCGCATGACGCATAACGCATAACGCATAACGCATAACGCATAACGCATAACGCATAACGCATATCGCATGACGCTTAACGCATAACGCATAACGGATAACGCTTGACGCATAACGCATAACGCATAACGCATAACGCATAACGCATAACGCATAACGCATAACGCATAACGCATAACGCATAACGCATAACGCATAACGCATAACGCATGACGCATAACGCATAACGCATAACGCATAACTCATAACGCATAACTCATAACGCATAACGAATAACGCATACCGCATAGCGCATAACGCATAACGCTTAACGATTAACGCATATCGCATAGCGCATGACGCATAACGCATAACGCATAACGCATAACGCATAACGCATAACGCATAACGCATAACGCATAACGCATAACGCATAACGCATAACGCATAACGCATAACGCATAACGCATAACGCATAACGCATAACGCATAACGCATAACGCATAACGCATAACGCATAACGCATGACGCATAACGCATAACGCATAACGCATAACGCATAACGCATAACGCATAACGCATAACGCATAACGCATAACGCATAACGCATAACGCATAACGCATAACGCATAACGCATAACGCATAACGCATAACGCATAACGCATAACGCATAACGCATAACGCATAACGCATAACGCATAACGCATAACGCATAACGCATAACGCATAAAGCATAGCCCATAACGCATAACGCATAACGCATAACGCATAACGCATTACGCATAACGCATAACGCATAACGCATAACGCATAACGCATAACGCATATCGCATGTCGCTTAACGCATAACGCATAACGCATAACGGATAACGCTTGACGCATAACGCATAACGCATAACGCATAACGCATAACGCATAACGCATAACGCATAACGCATAACGCATAACGCATAACGCATAACGCATCGCGCATAACGCATAACGCATATCGCATAGCGCATGACGCATAACGCTTAACGAATAACGCATAACGCATAACACATTACGCATAACGCATAACACATAACGCATAACGCATAACGCATAACGCATAACGCATAACGCATAACGCATAACGCATAACGCATAACGCATAACGCATAACGCATAACGCATAACGCATAACGCATAACGCATAACGCATAACGCATAACGCATAACGCATAACGCATAACGCATAACGCATAACGCATAACGCATAACTCATAACGCATAACGCATAACGCATAACGCATAACGCATAACGCATAACGCATAACGCATAACGCATAACGCATAACGCATGACGCATAACGCATAACGCATAACGCATAACTCATAACGCATAACGCATCGCGCATAACGCATAACGCATATCGCATAGCGCATGACGCATAACGCATAACGCATAACGCATAACGCATAACGCATAACGCATAACGCATATCGCATGACGCTTAACGCATAACGCATAACGGATAACGCTTGACGCATAACGCATAACGCATAACGCATAACGCATAACGCATAACGCATAACGCATAACGCATAACGCATAACGCATAACGCATAACGCATGACGCATAACGCATAACGCATAACGCATAACTCATAACGCATAACGCATAACGCATCGCGCATAACGCATAACGCATATCGCATAGCGCATGACGCATAACGCATAACGCATAACGCATAACGCATAACGCATAACGCATATCGCATGACGCTTAACGCATAACGCATAACGGATAACGCTTGACGCATAACGCATAACGCATAACGCATAACGCATAACGCATAACGCATAACGCATAACGCATAACGCATAACGCATAACGCATAACGCATAACGCATAACGCATAACGCATTACGCATAACGCATAACGCATAACGCATAACGCATAACGCATAACGCATAACGCATAACGCATAACGCATAACGCATAACGCATAACGCATAACGCATAACGCATAACGCATAACGCATAACGCATAACGCATAACGCATAACGCATAACGCATAACGCATAACGCATAACGCATAACGAATAACGCATACCGCATAGCGCATAACGCATAACGCTTAACGATTAACGCATAACGCATATCGCATAACGCTTAACGCATTACGCATAACGCATAACGAATAACGCATAAGGCATAACGCATAACGCATAACGCATAACGCATTACGCATAACGCATAACGCATAACGCATAACGCATAACGCATAACGCATATCGCATGTCGCTTAACGCATAACGCATAACGCATAACGGATAACGCTTGACGCATAACGCATAACGCATAACGCATAACGCATAACGCATAACGCATAACGCATAACGCATAACGCATCGCGCATAACGCATAACGCATATCGCATAGCGCATGACGCATAACGCTTAACGAATAACGCATAACGCATAACACATTACGCATAACGCATAACACATAACGCATAACGCATAACGCATAACGCATAACGCATAACGCATAACGCATAACGCATAACGCATAACGCATAACGCATAACGCATAACGCATAACGCATAACGCATAACGCATAACGCATAACGCATAACGCATAACGCATAACGCATAACGCATAACGCATAACGCATAACGCATAACGCATAACGCATAACGCATAACGCATAACGCATAACGCATAACGCATAACGCATAACGCATAACGCATAACGCATAACGCATAACGCATAACGCATAACGCATAACGCATAACGCATAACGCATAACGCATAACGCATAACGCATAACGCATAACGCATAACGCATAACGCATAACGCATGACGCATAACGCATAACGCATAACGCATAACGCATAACGCATAACGCATAACGCATAACGCATAACGCATAACGCATAACGCATAACGCATAACGCATAACGCATAACGCATAACGCATAACGCATAACGTATAACGCATAACGCATAACGCATAACGCATAACGCATAACGCATAACGCATAACGCATAACGCATAACGCATAACGCATAACGCATAACGCATAACGCATAACGCATAACGCATAACGCATAACGCATAACGCATAACGCATAACGCATAACGCATAACGCATAACGCATGACGCATAACGCATAACGCATAACGCATAACGCATAACGCATAACGCATAACGCATAACGCATAACGCATAACGCATAACGCATAACGCATAACGCATAACGCATAACGCATAACGCATAACGCATAACGCATAACGCATAACGCATAACGCATAACGCGTAACGCGTAACGCATAACGCCTAACGCATAACGCATAACGCGTAACGCATAGCTCATAACGCATAACGCATAACGCATAACGCATAACGCATAACGCATAACGCATAACGCATAACGCATAACGCATAACGCATAACGCATAACGCATAACGCATAACGCATAACGCATCGCGCATAACGCATAACGCATATCGCATAGCGCATGACGCATAACGCATAACGCATAACGCATAACGCATAACGCATAACGCATATCGCATGACGCATAACGCATAACGCATAACGCATAACGCATATCGCATGACGCTTAACGCATAACGCATAACGGATAACGCTTGACGCATAACGCATAACGCATAACGCATAACGCATAACGCATAACGCATAACGCATAACGCATAACGCATAACGCATAACGCATTACGCATAACGCATAACGCATAACGCATAACGCATAACGCATAACGCATAACGCATAACGCATAACGCATAACGCATAACGCATAACGCATAAAGCATAGCCCATAACGCATAACGCATAACGCATAACGCATAACGCATAACGCATAACGCATAACGCATAACGCATAACGCATAACGCATAACGCATAACGCATAACGCATAACGCATAACGCATAACGCATAACGCATAACGCATAACGCATAACGCATAACGCATAACGCATAACGCATAACGCATAACGCATAACGCATAACGCATAACGCATAACGCATAACGCATAACGCATAACGCATAACGCATAACGCATAACGCATAACGCATAACGCATAACGCATAACGCATAACGCATAACGCATAACGCATAACGCATAACGCATAACGCATAACGCATAACGCATAACGCATAACGCATAACGCATAACGCATAACGCATAACGAATAACGCATACCGCATAGCGCATAACGCATAACGCTTAACGATTAACGCATAACGCATATCGCATAACGCTTAACGCATTACGCATAACGCATAACGAATAACGCATAAGGCATAACGCATAACGCATAACGCATAACGCATAACGCATAACGCATAACGCATAACGCATAACGCATAACGCATAACGCATAACGCATAACGCATAACGCATAACGCATAACGCATAACGCATAACGCATAACGCATAAAGCATAGCCCATAACGCATAACGCATAACGCATAACGCATAACGCATAACGCATAACGCATAACGCATAACGCATAACGCATAACGCATAACGCATAACGCATAACGCATAACGCATAACGCATAACGCATAACGCATAACGCATAACGCATAACGCATAACGCATAACGCATAACGCATAACGCATAACGCATAACGCATAACGCATAACGCATAACGCATAACGCATAACGCATAACGCATAACGCATAACGCATAACGCATAACGCATAACGCATAACGCATAACGCATAACGCATCGCGGATAACGCATAACGCATATCGCATAGCGCATGACGCATAACGCATAACGCATAACGCATAACGCATAACGCATAACGCATAACGCATAACGCATATCGCATGACGCATAACGCATAACGCATAACGCATAACGCATATCGCATGACGCTTAACGCATAACGCATAACGGATAACGCTTGACGCATAACGCATAACGCATAACGCATAACGCATAACGCATAACGCATAACGCATAACGCATAACGCATAACGCATAACGCATTACGCATAACGCATAACGCATAACGCATAACGCATAACGCATAACGCATAACGCATAACGCATAACGCATAACGCATAACGCATAAAGCATAGCCCATAACGCATAACGCATAACGCATAACGCATAACGCATAACGCATAACGCATAACGCATAACGCATAACGCATAACGCATAACGCATAACGCATAACGCATAACGCGTAACGAATAACGCATACCGCATAGCGCATAACGCATAACGCTTAACGATTAACGCATAACGCATATCGCATAACGCATAACGCATAACGCATATCGCATGACGCTTAACGCATAACGCATAACGCATAACGGATAACGCTTGACGCATAACGCATAACGCATAACGCATAACGCATAACGCATAACGCATAACGCATAACGCATAACGCATAACGCATAACGCATAACGCATAACGCATAACGCATAACGCATCGCGCATAACGCATAACGCATATCGCATAGCGCATGACGCATTACGCTTAACGAATAACGCATAACGCATAACACATTACGCATAACGCATAACACATAACGCATAACGCATAACGCATAACGCATAACGCATAACGCATAACGCATAACGCATAACGCATAACGCATAACGCATAACGCATAACGCATAACGCATAACGCATAACGCATAACGCGTAACGCATTTCGCATAACGCATAACGCATAACGCATAACGCATAACGCATAACGCATAACGCATAACGCTTAACGAATAACGCATAACGCATAACGCATAACGCATAACGCATAACGAATAACGCATACCGCATAGCGCATAACGCATAACGCTTAACGATTAACGCATAACGCATATCGCATAACGCTTAACGCATTACGCATAACGCATAACGAATAACGCATAAGGCATAACGCATAACGCATAACGCATAACGCATAACGCATAACGCATAACGCATAACGCATAACGCATAACGCATAACGCATAACGCATATCGCATGACGCTTAACGCATAACGCATAACGCATAACGGATAACGCTTGACGCATAACGCATAACGCATAACGCATAACGCATAACGCATAACGCATAACGCATAACGCATAACGCATAACGCATAACGCATAACGCATAACGCATCGCGCATAACGCATAACGCATATCGCATAGCGCATGACGCATAACGCTTAACGAATAACGCATAACGCATAACACATTACGCATAACGCATAACACATAACGCATAACGCATAACGCATAACGCATAACGCATAACGCATAACGCATAACGCATAACGCATAACGCATAACGCATAACGCATAACGCATAACGCATAACGCATAACGCATAACGCATAACGCATAACGCATAACGCATAACGCATAACGCATAACGCATAACGCATAACGCATAACGCATAACGCATAACGCATAACGCATAACGCATAACGCATAACGCATAACGCATAACGCATAACGCATAACGCATAACGCATAACGCATAACGGATAACGCTTGACGCATAACGCATAACGCATAACGCATAACGCATAACGCATAACGCATATCGCATAACGCATAACGCATAACGCATAACGCATAACGCATAACGCATCGCGCATAACGCATAACGCATATCGCATAGCGCATGACGCATAACGCTTAACGAATAACGCATAACGCATAACACATTACGCATAACGCATAACACATAACGCATAACGCATAACGCATAACGCATAACGCATAACGCATAACGCATAACGCATAACGCATAACGCATAACGCATAACGCATAACGCATAACGCATAACGCATAACGCATAACGCATAACGCATAACGCATAACGCATAACGCATAACGCATAACGCATAACGCATAACGCTTGACGCATAACGCATAACGCATAACGCATAACGCATAACGGATAACGCTTGACGCATAACGCATAACGCATAACGCATAACGCATAACGCATATCGCATAACGCATAACGCATAACGCATAACGCATAACGCATCGCGCATAACGCATAACGCATATCGCATAGCGCATGACGCATAACGCTTAACGAATAACGCATAACGCATAACACATTACGCATAACGCATAACACATAACGCATAACGCATAACGCATAACGCATAACGCATAACGCATAACGCATAACGCATAACGCATAACGCATAATGCATAACGCATAACGCGTAACGCGTAACGCATAACGCATAACGCATAACGCATAACGCGTAACGCATAGCTCATAACGCATAACGCATAACGCAAAACGCATAACGCGTAACGCATAACGCATAACTCATAACGCATAACGCATAACGCATAACGCATAACGCATAACGCATCGCGCATAACGCATAACGCATGACGCTTAACGCATAACGCATAACGCATAACGGATAACGCTTGACGCATAACGCATAACGCATAACGCATAACGCATAACGGATAACGCTTGACGCATAACGCATAACGCATAACGCATAACGCATAACGCATAACGCATAACGCATAACGCATAACGCATAACGCATAACGCATAACGCATAACGCATAACGCATAACGCATAACGCATAACGCATAACGCATATCGCATGACGCTTAACGCATAACGCATAACGCATAACGGATAACGCTTGACGCATAACGCATAACGCATAACGCATAACGCATAACGCATAACGCATAACGCATATCGCATGACGCTTAACGCATAACGCATAACGCATAACGGATAACGCTTGACGCATAACGCATAACGCATAACGCATAACGCATAACGCATAACGCATAACGCATAACGCATAACGCATAACGCATAACGCATAACGCATAACGCATAACGCATAACGCATCGCGCATAACGCATAACGCATATCGCATAGCGCATGACGCATAACGCTTAACGAATAACGCATAACGCATAACACATTACGCATAACGCATAACACATAACGCATAACGCATAACGCATAACGCATAACGCATAACGCATAACGCATAACGCATAACGCATAACGCATAACGCATAACGCATAACGCATAACGCATAACGCATAACGCATAACGCATAACGCATAACGCATAACGCATAACGCATAACGCATAACGCATAACGCATAACGGATAACGCTTGACGCATAACGCATAACGCATAACGCATAACGCATAACGGATAACGCTTGACGCATAACGCATAACGCATAACGCATAACGCATAACGCATATCGCATAACGCATAACGCATAACGCATAACGCATCGCGCATAACGCATAACGCATATCGCATAGCGCATGACGCATAACGCTTAACGAATAACGCATAACGCATAACACATTACGCATAACGCATAACACATAACGCATAACGCATAACGCATAACGCATAACGCATAACGCATAACGCATAACGCATAACGCATAACGCATAACGCATAACGCATAACGCATAACGCATAATGCATAACGCATAACGCGTAACGCGTAACGCATAACGCATAACGCATAACGCATAACGCGTAACGCATAGCTCATAACGCATAACGCATAACGCAAAACGCATAACGCGTAACGCATAACGCATAACTCATAACGCATAACGCATAACGCATAACGCATAACGCATCGCGCATAACGCATAACGCATAACGGATAACGCTTGACGCATAACGCATAACGCTTGACGCATAACGCATAACGCATAACGCATAACGCATAACGCATAACGCATAACGCATAACGCATAACGCATAACGCATAACGCATAACGCATAACGCATAACGCATAACGCATAACGCATAACGCATAACGCATAACGCATCGCGCATAACGCATAACGCATATCGCATAGCGCATAACGCATAACGCATAACGCATAACGCATAACGCATAACGCATAACGCATAACGCATAACGCATAACGCATAACGCATAACGCATAACGCATAACGCATAACGGATAACGCTTGACGCATAACGCATAACGCATAACGCATAACGCATAACGCATAACGCATAACGCATAACGCATAACGCATAACGCATAACGCATAACGCATAACGCATAACGAATAACGCATACCGCATAGCGCATAACGCATAACGCTTAACGATTAACGCATAACGCATATCGCATAACGCTTAACGCATTACGCATAACGCATAACGAATAACGCATAAGGCATAACGCATAACGCATAACGCATAACGCATAACGCATAACGCATAACGCATAACGCATAACGCATAACGCATAACGCATAACGCGTAACGAATAACGCATACCGCATAGCGCATAACGCATAACGCTTAACGATTAACGCATAACGCATATCGCATAACGCTTAACGCATTACGCATAACGCATAACGAATAACGCATAAGGCATAACGCATAACGCATAACGCATAACGCATAACGCATAACGCATAACGCATAACGCATAACGCATAACGCATAACGCATATCGCATGACGCTTAACGCATAACGCATAACGCATAACGGATAACGCTTGACGCATAACGCATAACGCATAACGCATAACGCATAACGCATAACGCATAACGCATAACGCATAACGCATAACGCATAACGCATAACGCATAACGCATAACGCATAACGCATCGCGCATAACGCATAACGCATATCGCATAGCGCATGACGCATTACGCTTAACGAATAACGCATAACGCATAACACATTACGCATAACGCATAACACATAACGCATAACGCATAACGCATAACGCATAACGCATAACGCATAACGCATAACGCATAACGCATAACGCATAACGCATAACGCATAACGCATAACGCATAACGCATAACGCATAACGCATAACGCATAACGCATAACGCATAACGCGTAACGCATTTCGCATAACGCATAACGCATAACGCATAACGCATAACGCATAACGCATAACGCATAACGCTTAACGAATAACGCATAACGCATAACGCATAACGCATAACGCATAACGAATAACGCATACCGCATAGCGCATAACGCATAACGCTTAACGATTAACGCATAACGCATATCGCATAACGCTTAACGCATTACGCATAACGCATAACGAATAACGCATAAGGCATAACGCATAACGCATAACGCATAACGCATAACGCATAACGCATAACGCATAACGCATAACGCATAACGCATAACGCATATCGCATGACGCTTAACGCATAACGCATAACGCATAACGGATAACGCTTGACGCATAACGCATAACGCATAACGCATAACGCATAACGCATAACGCATAACGCATAACGGATAACGCTTGACGCATAACGCATAACGCATAACGCATAACGCATAACGCATATCGCATAACGCATAACGCATAACGCATAACGGATAACGCTTGACGCATAACGCATAACGCATAACGCATAACGCATAACGCATAACGCATAACGCATAACGCATAACGCATAACGCATAACGCATCGCGCATAACGCATAACGCATATCGCATAGCGCATGACGCATAACGCTTAACGAATAACGCATAACGCATAACACATTACGCATAACGCATAACGCATAACGCATAACGCATAACGCATAACGCATAACGCATAACGCATAACGCATAACGCATAACGCATAACGCATAACGCATAACGCATAACGCATAACGCATAACGCATAACGCATAACGCATAACGCATAACGCATAACGCATAACGCATAACGCATAACGCATAACGCATAACGCATAACGCATAACGCATAACGCATAACGCATAACGCATAACGCATAACGCATAACGCATAACGCATAACGCATAACGCATAACGCATAACGCATAACGGATAACGCTTGACGCATAACGCATAACGCATAACGCATAACGCATAACGCATATCGCATAACGCATAACGCATAACGCATAACGCATAACGCATAACGCATCGCGCATAACGCATAACGCATAACGCATATCGCATAGCGCATGACGCATAACGCTTAACGAATAACGCATAACGCATAACACATTACGCATAACGCATAACACATAACGCCTAACGCATAACGCATAACGCGTAACGCATAGCTCATAACGCATAACGCATAACGCATAACGCATAACGCGTAACGCATAACGCATAACGCATAACGCATAACGCATAACGCATAACGAATAACGCATAACGCATAACACATAACGCATAACGCATAACGCATAACGCATAACGCATAACGCATAACGCATAACGCATAACTCATAACGCATAACGCATAACGCATAACGCATAACGCATAACGCATAACGCATAACGCATAACGCATAACGCATGACGCATAACGCATAACGCATAACGCATAACTCATAACGCATAACGCATAACGCATCGCGCATAACGCATAACGCATATCGCATAGCGCATGACGCATAACGCATAACGCATAACGCATAACGCATAACGCATAACGCATAACGCATATCGCATGACGCTTAACGCATAACGCATAACGGATAACGCTTGACGCATAACGCATAACGCATAACGCATAACGCATAACGCATAACGCATAACGCATAACGCATAACGCATAACGCATAACGCATAACGCATAACGCATAACGCATAACGCATAACGCATGACGCATAACGCATAACGCATAACGCATAACTCATAACTCATAACGCATAACGCATAACGCATCGCGCATAACGCATAACGCATATCGCATAGCGCATGACGCATAACGCATAACGCATAACGCATAACGCATAACGCATAACGCATATCGCATGACGCTTAACGCATAACGCATAACGGATAACGCTTGACGCATAACGCATAACGCATAACGCATAACGCATAACGCATAACGCATAACGCATAACGCATAACGCATAACGCATAACGCATTACGCATAACGCATAACGCATAACGCATAACGCATAACGCATAACGCATAACGCATAACGCATAACGCATAACGCATAACGCATAACGCATAACGCATAACGCATAACGCATAACGCATAACGCATAACGCATAAAGCATAGCCCATAACGCATAACGCATAACGCATAACGCATAACGCATAACGCATAACGCATAACGCATAACGCATAACGCATAACGCATAACGCATAACGCATAACGCATAACGCGTAACGCATAACGCATAACGCATAACGAATAACGCATACCGCATAGCGCATAACGCATAACGCTTAACGATTAACGCATAACGCATATCGCATAACGCTTAACGCATTACGCATAACGCATAACGCATAACGAATAACGCATAAGGCATAACGCATAACGCATAACGCATAACGCATTACGCATAACGCATAACGCATAACGCATAACGCATAACGCAAATCGCATGTCGCTTAACGCATAACGCATAACGCATAACGGATAACGCTTGACGCATAACGCATAACGCATAACGCATAACGCATAACGCATAACGCATAACGCATAACGCATAACGCATAACGCATAACGCATCGCGCATAACGCATAACGCATATCGCATAGCGCATGACGCATAACGCTTAACGAATAACGCATAACGCATAACACATTACGCATAACGCATAACACATAACGCATAACGCATAACGCATAACGCATAACGCATAACGCATAACGCATAACGCATAACGCATAACGCATAACGCATAACGCATAACGCATAACGCATAACGCATAACGCATAACGCATAACGCATAACGCATAACGCATAACGCATAACGCATAACGCATAACTCATAACGCATAACGCATAACGCATAACGCATAACGCATAACGCATAACGCATAACGCATAACGCATAACGCATAACGCATGACGCATAACGCATAACGCATAACGCATAACTCATAACGCATAACGCATCGCGCATAACGCATAACGCATATCGCATAGCGCATGACGCATAACGCATAACGCATAACGCATAACGCATAACGCATAACGCATATCGCATGACGCTTAACGCATAACGCATAACGGATAACGCTTGACGCATAACGCATAACGCATAACGCATAACGCATAACGCATAACGCATAACGCATAACGCATAACGCATAACGCATAACGCATAACGCATGACGCATAACGCATAACGCATAACGCATAACTCATAACGCATAACGCATAACGCATCGCGCATAACGCATAACGCATATCGCATAGCGCATGACGCATAACGCATAACGCATAACGCATAACGCATAACGCATAACGCATAACGCATATCGCATGACGCTTAACGCATAACGCATAACGGATAACGCTTGACGCATAACGCATAACGCATAACGCATAACGCATAACGCATAACGCATAACGCGTAACGCATAACGCATAACGCATAACGCATAACGCATTACGCATAACGCATAACGCATAACGCATAACGCATAACGCATAACGCATAACGCATAACGCATAACGCATAACGCATAACGCATAACGCATAACGCATAACGCATAACGCATAACGCATAACGCATAACGCATAACGCATAACGCATAACGCATAACGCATAACGCATAACGCATAACGCATAACGCATAACGCATAACGCATAACGAATAACGCATACCGCATAGCGCATAACGCATAACGCTTAACGATTAACGCATAACGCATATCGCATAACGCTTAACGCATTACGCATAACGCATAACGAATAACGCATAAGGCATAACGCATAACGCATAACGCATAACGCATTACGCATAACGCATAACGCATAACGCATAACGCATAACGCATAACGCATATCGCATGTCGCTTAACGCATAACGCATAACGCATAACGGATAACGCTTGACGCATAACGCATAACGCATAACGCATAACGCATAACGCATAACGCATAACGCATAACGCATCGCGCATAACGCATAACGCATATCGCATAGCGCATGACGCATAACGCTTAACGAATAACGCATAACGCATAACACATTACGCATAACGCATAACACATAACGCATAACGCATAACGCATAACGCATAACGCATAACGCATAACGCATAACGCATAACGCATAACGCATAACGCATAACGCATAACGCATAACGCATAACGCATAACGCATAACGCATAACGCATAACGCATAACGCATAACGCATAACGCATAACGCATAACGCATAACGCATAACGCATAACGCATAACGCATAACGCATAACGCATAACGCATAACGCATAACGCATAACGCATAACGCATAACGCATAACGCATAACGCATAACGCATAACGCATAACGCATAACGCATAACGCATAACGCATAACGCATAACGCATAACGCATAACGCATAACGCATAACGCATAACGCATGACGCATAACGCATAACGCATAACGCATAACGCATAACGCATAACGCATAACGCATAACGCATAACGCATAACGCATAACGCATAACGCATAACGCATAACGCATAACGCATAACGCATAACGCATAACGTATAACGCATAACGCATAACGCATAACGCATAACGCATAACGCATAACGCATAACGCATAACGCATAACGCATAACGCATAACGCATAACGCATAACGCATAACGCATAACGCATATCGCATAACGCATAACGCATAACGCATAACGCATAACGCATAACGCATAACGCATAACGCATAACGCATAACGCATAACGCATAACGCATAACGCATAACGCATAACGCATAACGCATAACGCATAACGCATAACGCATAACGCATAACGCATAACGCGTAACGCGTAACGCATAACGCCTAACGCATAACGCATAACGCGTAACGCATAGCTCATAACGCATAACGCATAACGCATAACGCATAACGCGTAACGCATAACGCATAACGCATAACGCATAACGCATAACGCATAACGCATAACGAATAACGCATAACGCATAACGCATAACGCATAACGCATAACGCATAACGCATAACGCATAACGCATAACGCATAACTCATAACGCATAACGCATAACGCATAACGCATAACGCATAACGCATAACGCATAACGCATGACGCATAACTCATAACGCATAACGCATAACGCATCGCGCATAACGCATAACGCATATCGCATAGCGCATGACGCATAACGCATAACGCATAACGCATAACGCATAACGCATAACGCATATCGCATGACGCTTAACGCATAACGCATAACGGATAACGCTTGACGCATAACGCATAACGCATAACGCATAACGCATAACGCATAACGCATAACGCATAACGCATAACGCATAACGCATAACGCATAACGCATAACGCATAACGCATAACGCATAACGCATAACGCATAACGCATAACGCATAACGCATAACGCATAACGCATAACGCATAACGCATAACGCATAACGCATAACGCATAACGCATAACGCATAACGCATAACGCATAACGCATAACGCATAACGCATAACGCATAACGCATAACGCATAACGCATAACGCATAACGCATAACGCATAACGCATAACGCATAACGCATAACGCATAACGCATAACGCATAACGCATAACGCATAACGCATAACGCATAACGCATAACGCATAACGCATAACGCATCGCGCATAACGCATAACGCATATCGCATAGCGCATGACGCATAACGCATAACGCATAACGCATAACGCATAACGCATAACGCATATCGCATGACGCATAACGCATAACGCATAACGCATAACGCATATCGCATGACGCTTAACGCATAACGCATAACGGATAACGCTTGACGCATAACGCATAACGCATAACGCATAACGCATAACGCATAACGCATAACGCATAACGCATAACGCATAACGCATAACGCATTACGCATAACGCATAACGCATAACGCATAACGCATAACGCATAACGCATAACGCATAACGCATAACGCATAACGCATAACGCATAAAGCATAGCCCATAACGCATAACGCATAACGCATAACGCATAACGCATAACGCATAACGCATAACGCATAACGCATAACGCATAACGCATAACGCATAACGCATAACGCATAACGCATAACGCATAACGCATAACGCATAACGCATAACGCATAACGCATAACGCATAACGCATAACGCATAACGCATAACGCATAACGCATAACGCATAACGCATAACGCATAACGCATAACGCATAACGCATAACGCATAACGCATAACGCATAACGCATAACGCATAACGCATAACGCATAACGCATAACGCATAACGCATAACGCATAACGCATAACGAATAACGCATACCGCATAGCGCATAACGCATAACGCTTAACGATTAACGCATAACGCATATCGCATAACGCTTAACGCATTACGCATAACGCATAACGAATAACGCATAAGGCATAACGCATAACGCATAACGCATAACGCATAACGCATAACGCATAACGCATAACGCATAACGCATAACGCATAACGCATAACGCATAACGCATAACGCATAACGCATAACGCATAACGCATAACGCATAACGCATAAAGCATAGCCCATAACGCATAACGCATAACGCATAACGCATAACGCATAACGCATAACGCATAACGCATAACGCATAACGCATAACGCATAACGCATAACGCATAACGCATAACGCATAACGCATAACGCATAACGCATAACGCATAACGCATAACGCATAACGCATAACGCATAACGCATAACGCATAACGCATAACGCATAACGCATAACGCATAACGCATAACGCATAACGCATAACGCATAACGCATAACGCATAACGCATAACGCATAACGCATAACGCATAACGCATAACGCATAACGCATAACGCATAACGCATAACGCATAACGCATAACGCATAACGCATAACGCATAACGCATAACGCATCGCGGATAACGCATAACGCATATCGCATAGCGCATGACGCATAACGCATAACGCATAACGCATAACGCATAACGCATAACGCATAACGCATATCGCATGACGCATAACGCATAACGCATAACGCATAACGCATATCGCATGACGCTTAACGCATAACGCATAACGGATAACGCTTGACGCATAACGCATAACGCATAACGCATAACGCATAACGCATAACGCATAACGCATAACGCATAACGCATAACGCATAACGCATAACGCATTACGCATAACGCATAACGCATAACGCATAACGCATAACGCATAACGCATAACGCATAACGCATAACGCATAACGCATAACGCATAAAGCATAGCCCATAACGCATAACGCATAACGCATAACGCATAACGCATAACGCATAACGCATAACGCATAACGCATAACGCATAACGCATAACGCATAACGCATAACGCATAACGCATAACGCATAACGCATAACGCATAACGCATAACGCATAACGAATAACGCATACCGCATAGCGCATAACGCATAACGCTTAACGATTAACGCATAACGCATATCGCATAACGCTTAACGCATTACGCATAACGCATAACGAATAACGCATAAGGCATAACGCATAACGCATAACGCATAACGCATAACGCATAACGCATAACGCATAACGCATAACGCATAACGCATAACGCGTAACGAATAACGCATACCGCATAGCGCATAACGCATAACGCTTAACGATTAACGCATAACGCATATCGCATAACGCTTAACGCATTACGCATAACGCATAACGAATAACGCATAAGGCATAACGCATAACGCATAACGCATAACGCATAACGCATAACGCATAACGCATAACGCATAACGCATAACGCATAACGCATATCGCATGACGCTTAACGCATAACGCATAACGCATAACGGATAACGCTTGACGCATAACGCATAACGCATAACGCATAACGCATAACGCATAACGCATAACGCATAACGCATAACGCATAACGCATAACGCATAACGCATAACGCATAACGCATAACGCATCGCGCATAACGCATAACGCATATCGCATAGCGCATGACGCATTACGCTTAACGAATAACGCATAACGCATAACACATTACGCATAACGCATAACACATAACGCATAACGCATAACGCATAACGCATAACGCATAACGCATAACGCATAACGCATAACGCATAACGCATAACGCATAACGCATAACGCATAACGCATAACGCATAACGCATAACGCATAACGCATAACGCGTAACGCATTTCGCATAACGCATAACGCATAACGCATAACGCATAACGCATAACGCATAACGCATAACGCTTAACGAATAACGCATAACGCATAACGCATAACGCATAACGCATAACGAATAACGCATACCGCATAGCGCATAACGCATAACGCTTAACGATTAACGCATAACGCATATCGCATAACGCTTAACGCATTACGCATAACGCATAACGAATAACGCATAAGGCATAACGCATAACGCATAACGCATAACGCATAACGCATAACGCATAACGCATAACGCATAACGCATAACGCATAACGCATAACGCATAACGCATATCGCATGACGCTTAACGCATAACGCATAACGCATAACGGATAACGCTTGACGCATAACGCATAACGCATAACGCATAACGCATAACGCATAACGCATAACGCATAACGCATAACGCATAACGCATAACGCATAACGCATCGCGCATAACGCATAACGCATATCGCATAGCGCATGACGCATAACGCTTAACGAATAACGCATAACGCATAACACATTACGCATAACGCATAACACATAACGCATAACGCATAACGCATAACGCATAACGCATAACGCATAACGCATAACGCATAACGCATAACGCATAACGCATAACGCATAACGCATAACGCATAACGCATAACGCATAACGCATAACGCATAACGCATAACGCATAACGCATAACGCATAACGCATAACGCATAACGCATAACGCATAACGCATAACGCATAACGCATAACGCATAACGCATAACGCATAACGCATAACGCATAACGCATAACGCATAACGCATAACGCATAACGGATAACGCTTGACGCATAACGCATAACGCATAACGCATAACGCATAACGCATATCGCATAACGCATAACGCATAACGCATAACGCATAACGCATAACGCATCGCGCATAACGCATAACGCATATCGCATAGCGCATGACGCATAACGCTTAACGAATAACGCATAACGCATAACACATTACGCATAACGCATAACACATAACGCATAACGCATAACGCATAACGCATAACGCATAACGCATAACGCATAACGCATAACGCATAACGCATAACGCATAACGCATAACGCATAACGCATAACGCATAACGCATAACGCATAACGCATAACGCATAACGCATAACGCATAACGCATAACGCATAACGCATAACGCATAACGCATAACGCATAACGCTTGACGCATAACGCATAACGCATAACGCATAACGCATAACGGATAACGCTTGACGCATAACGCATAACGCATAACGCATAACGCATAACGCATATCGCATAACGCATAACGCATAACGCATAACGCATAACGCATCGCGCATAACGCATAACGCATATCGCATAGCGCATGACGCATAACGCTTAACGAATAACGCATAACGCATAACACATTACGCATAACGCATAACACATAACGCATAACGCATAACGCATAACGCATAACGCATAACGCATAACGCATAACGCATAACGCATAACGCATAATGCATAACGCGTAACGCGTAACGCATAACGCATAACGCATAACGCATAACGCGTAACGCATAGCTCATAACGCATAACGCATAACGCAAAACGCATAACGCGTAACGCATAACGCATAACTCATAACGCATAACGCATAACGCATAACGCATAACGCATAACGCATCGCGCATAACGCATAACGCATGACGCTTAACGCATAACGCATAACGCATAACGGATAACGCTTGACGCATAACGCATAACGCATAACGCATAACGCATAACGGATAACGCTTGACGCATAACGCATAACGCATAACGCATAACGCATAACGCATAACGCATAACGCATAACGCATAACGCATAACGCATAACGCATAACGCATAACGCATAACGCATAACGCATAACGCATAACGCATAACGCATAACGCATATCGCATGACGCTTAACGCATAACGCATAACGCATAACGGATAACGCTTGACGCATAACGCATAACGCATAACGCATAACGCATAACGCATAACGCATAACGCATAACGCATAACGCATAACGCATAACGCATAACGCATCGCGCATAACGCATAACGCATATCGCATAGCGCATGACGCATAACGCTTAACGAATAACGCATAACGCATAACACATTACGCATAACGCATAACACATAACGCATAACGCATAACGCATAACGCATAACGCATAACGCATAACGCATAACGCATAACGCATAACGCATAACGCATAACGCATAACGCATAACGCATAACGCATAACGCATAACGCATAACGCATAACGCATAACGCATAACGCATAACGCATAACGGATAACGCTTGACGCATAACGCATAACGCATAACGCATAACGCATAACGGATAACGCTTGACGCATAACGCATAACGCATAACGCATAACGCATAACGCATATCGCATAACGCATAACGCATAACGCATAACGCATCGCGCATAACGCATAACGCATATCGCATAGCGCATGACGCATAACGCTTAACGAATAACGCATAACGCATAACACATTACGCATAACGCATAACACATAACGCATAACGCATAACGCATAACGCATAACGCATAACGCATAACGCATAACGCATAACGCATAACGCATAACGCATAACGCATAACGCATAACGCATAATGCATAACGCATAACGCGTAACGCGTAACGCATAACGCATAACGCATAACGCATAACGCGTAACGCATAGCTCATAACGCATAACGCATAACGCAAAACGCATAACGCGTAACGCATAACGCATAACTCATAACGCATAACGCATAACGCATAACGCATAACGCATCGCGCATAACGCATAACGCATAACGGATAACGCTTGACGCATAACGCATAACGCTTGACGCATAACGCATAACGCATAACGCATAACGCATAACGCATAACGCATAACGCATAACGCATAACGCATAACGCATAACGCATAACGCATAACGCATAACGCATAACGCATAACGCATAACGCATAACGCATAACGCATCGCGCATAACGCATAACGCATATCGCATAGCGCATAACGCATAACGCATAACGCATAACGCATAACGCATAACGCATAACGCATAACGCATAACGCATAACGCATAACGCATAACGCATAACGGATAACGCTTGACGCATAACGCATAACGCATAACGCATAACGCATAACGCATAACGCATAACGCATAACGCATAACGCATAACGCATAACGCATAACGCATAACGAATAACGCATACCGCATAGCGCATAACGCATAACGCTTAACGATTAACGCATAACGCATATCGCATAACGCTTAACGCATTACGCATAACGCATAACGAATAACGCATAAGGCATAACGCATAACGCATAACGCATAACGCATAACGCATAACGCATAACGCATAACGCATAACGCATAACGCATAACGCGTAACGAATAACGCATACCGCATAGCGCATAACGCATAACGCTTAACGATTAACGCATAACGCATATCGCATAACGCTTAACGCATTACGCATAACGCATAACGAATAACGCATAAGGCATAACGCATAACGCATAACGCATAACGCATAACGCATAACGCATAACGCATAACGCATAACGCATAACGCATAACGCATATCGCATGACGCTTAACGCATAACGCATAACGCATAACGGATAACGCTTGACGCATAACGCATAACGCATAACGCATAACGCATAACGCATAACGCATAACGCATAACGCATAACGCATAACGCATAACGCATAACGCATAACGCATAACGCATAACGCATAACGCATAACGCATAACGCATCGCGCATAACGCATAACGCATATCGCATAGCTCATAACGCATAACGCATAACGCAAAACGCATAACGCGTAACGCATAACGCATAACTCATAACGCATAACGCATAACGCATAACGCATAACGCATAACGCATCGCGCATAACGCATAACGCATGACGCTTAACGCATAACGCATAACGCATAACGGATAACGCTTGACGCATAACGCATAACGCATAACGCATAACGCATAACGGATAACGCTTGACGCATAACGCATAACGCATAACGCATAACGCATAACGCATAACGCATAACGCATAACGCATAACGCATAACGCATAACGCATAACGCATAACGCATAACGCATAACGCATAACGCATAACGGATAACGCTTGACGCATAACGCATAACGCATAACGCATAACGCATAACGGATAACGCTTGACGCATAACGCATAACGCATAACGCATAACGCATAACGCATATCGCATAACGCATAACGCATAACGCATAACGCATCGCGCATAACGCATAACGCATATCGCATAGCGCATGACGCATAACGCTTAACGAATAACGCATAACGCATAACACATTACGCATAACGCATAACACATAACGCATAACGCATAACGCATAACGCATAACGCATAACGCATAACGCATAACGCATAACGCATAACGCATAACGCATAACGCATAACGCATAACGCATAATGCATAACGCATAACGCGTAACGCGTAACGCATAACGCATAACGCATAACGCATAACGCGTAACGCATAGCTCATAACGCATAACGCATAACGCAAAACGCATAACGCGTAACGCATAACGCATAACTCATAACGCATAACGCATAACGCATAACGCATAACGCATCGCGCATAACGCATAACGCATAACGGATAACGCTTGACGCATAACGCATAACGCTTGACGCATAACGCATAACGCATAACGCATAACGCATAACGCATAACGCATAACGCATAACGCATAACGCATAACGCATAACGCATAACGCATAACGCATAACGCATAACGCATAACGCATAACGCATAACGCATAACGCATCGCGCATAACGCATAACGCATATCGCATAGCGCATAACGCATAACGCATAACGCATAACGCATAACGCATAACGCATAACGCATAACGCATAACGCATAACGCATAACGCATAACGCATAACGGATAACGCTTGACGCATAACGCATAACGCATAACGCATAACGCATAACGCATAACGCATAACGCATAACGCATAACGCATAACGCATAACGCATAACGCATAACGAATAACGCATACCGCATAGCGCATAACGCATAACGCTTAACGATTAACGCATAACGCATATCGCATAACGCTTAACGCATTACGCATAACGCATAACGAATAACGCATAAGGCATAACGCATAACGCATAACGCATAACGCATAACGCATAACGCATAACGCATAACGCATAACGCATAACGCATAACGCGTAACGAATAACGCATACCGCATAGCGCATAACGCATAACGCTTAACGATTAACGCATAACGCATATCGCATAACGCTTAACGCATTACGCATAACGCATAACGAATAACGCATAAGGCATAACGCATAACGCATAACGCATAACGCATAACGCATAACGCATAACGCATAACGCATAACGCATAACGCATAACGCATATCGCATGACGCTTAACGCATAACGCATAACGCATAACGGATAACGCTTGACGCATAACGCATAACGCATAACGCATAACGCATAACGCATAACGCATAACGCATAACGCATAACGCATAACGCATAACGCATAACGCATAACGCATAACGCATAACGCATAACGCATAACGCATAACGCATCGCGCATAACGCATAACGCATATCGCATAGCGCATGACGCATTACGCTTAACGAATAACGCATAACGCATAACACATTACGCATAACGCATAACACATAACGCATAACGCATAACGCATAACGCATAACGCATAACGCATAACGCATAACGCATAACGCATAACGCATAACGCATAACGCATAACGCATAACGCATAACGCATAACGCATAACGCATAACGCATAACGCATAACGCATAACGCGTAACGCATTTCGCATAACGCATAACGCATAACGCATAACGCATAACGCATAACGCATAACGCATAACGCTTAACGAATAACGCATAACGCATAACGCATAACGCATAACGCATAACGAATAACGCATACCGCATAGCGCATAACGCATAACGCTTAACGATTAACGCATAACGCATATCGCATAACGCTTAACGCATTACGCATAACGCATAACGAATAACGCATAAGGCATAACGCATAACGCATAACGCATAACGCATAACGCATAACGCATAACGCATAACGCATAACGCATAACGCATAACGCATAACGCATATCGCATGACGCTTAACGCATAACGCATAACGCATAACGGATAACGCTTGACGCATAACGCATAACGCATAACGCATAACGCATAACGCATAACGCATAACGCATAACGGATAACGCTTGACGCATAACGCATAACGCATAACGCATAACGCATAACGCATATCGCATAACGCATAACGCATAACGCATAACGGATAACGCTTGACGCATAACGCATAACGCATAACGCATAACGCATAACGCATAACGCATAACGCATAACGCATAACGCATAACGCATCGCGCATAACGCATAACGCATATCGCATAGCGCATGACGCATAACGCTTAACGAATAACGCATAACGCATAACACATTACGCATAACGCATAACACATAACGCATAACGCATAACGCATAACGCATAACGCATAACGCATAACGCATAACGCATAACGCATAACGCATAACGCATAACGCATAACGCATAACGCATAACGCATAACGCATAACGCATAACGCATAACGCATAACGCATAACGCATAACGCATAACGCATAACGCATAACGCATAACGCATAACGCATAACGCATAACGCATAACGCATAACGCATAACGCATAACGCATAACGCATAACGCATAACGCATAACGGATAACGCTTGACGCATAACGCATAACGCATAACGCATAACGCATAACGCATATCGCATAACGCATAACGCATAACGCATAACGCATAACGCATAACGCATCGCGCATAACGCATAACGCATATCGCATAGCGCATGACGCATAACGCTTAACGAATAACGCATAACGCATAACACATTACGCATAACGCATAACACATAACGCATAACGCATAACGCATAACGCATAACGCATAACGCATAACGCATAACGCATAACGCATAACGCATAACGCATAACGCATAACGCATAACGCATAACGCATAACGCATAACGCATAACGCATAACGCATAACGCATAACGCATAACGCATAACGCATAACGCATAACGCATAACGCTTGACGCATAACGCATAACGCATAACGCATAACGCATAACGGATAACGCTTGACGCATAACGCATAACGCATAACGCATAACGCATAACGCATATCGCATAACGCATAACGCATAACGCATAACGCATAACGCATCGCGCATAACGCATAACGCATATCGCATAGCGCATGACGCATAACGCTTAACGAATAACGCATAACGCATAACACATTACGCATAACGCATAACACATAACGCATAACGCATAACGCATAACGCATAACGCATAACGCATAACGCATAACGCATAACGCATAACGCATAACGCATAATGCATAACGCATAACGCGTAACGCGTAACGCATAACGCATAACGCATAACGCATAACGCGTAACGCATAGCTCATAACGCATAACGCATAACGCAAAACGCATAACGCGTAACGCATAACGCATAACTCATAACGCATAACGCATAACGCATAACGCATAACGCATAACGCATAACGCATCGCGCATAACGCATAACGCATGACGCTTAACGCATAACGCATAACGCATAACGGATAACGCTTGACGCATAACGCATAACGCATAACGCATAACGCATAACGGATAACGCTTGACGCATAACGCATAACGCATAACGCATAACGCATAACGCATAACGCATAACGCATAACGCATAACGCATAACGCATAACGCATAACGCTTGACGCATAACGCATAACGCATAACGCATAACGCATAACGGATAACGCTTGACGCATAACGCATAACGCATAACGCATAACGCATAACGCATATCGCATAACGCATAACGCATAACGCATAACGCATAACGCATCGCGCATAACGCATAACGCATATCGCATAGCGCATGACGCATAACGCTTAACGAATAACGCATAACGCATAACACATTACGCATAACGCATAACACATAACGCATAACGCATAACGCATAACGCATAACGCATAACGCATAACGCATAACGCATAACGCATAACGCATAACGCATAATGCATAACGCATAACGCGTAACGCGTAACGCATAACGCATAACGCATAACGCATAACGCGTAACGCATAGCTCATAACGCATAACGCATAACGCAAAACGCATAACGCGTAACGCATAACGCATAACTCATAACGCATAACGCATAACGCATAACGCATAACGCATAACGCATAACGCATCGCGCATAACGCATAACGCATGACGCTTAACGCATAACGCATAACGCATAACGGATAACGCTTGACGCATAACGCATAACGCATAACGCATAACGCATAACGGATAACGCTTGACGCATAACGCATAACGCATAACGCATAACGCATAACGCATAACGCATAACGCATAACGCATAACGCATAACGCATAACGCATAACGCATAACGCATAACGCATAACGCATAACGCATAACGCATAACGCATAACGCATAACGCATAACGCATAACGCATCGCGCATAACGCATAACGCATATCGCATAGCGCATGACGCATAACGCATAACGCATAACGCATAACGCATAACGCATAACGCATATCGCATGACGCATAACGCATAACGCATCGCGCATAACGCATAACGCATATCGCATAGCGCATGACGCATAACGCTTAACGAATAACGCATAACGCATAACACATTACGCATAACGCATAACACATAACGCATAACGCATAACGCATAACGCATAACGCATAACGCATAACGCATAACGCATAACGCATAACGCATAACGCATAACGCATAACGCATAACGCATAACGCATAACGCATAACGCATAACGCATAACGCATAACGCATAACGCATAACGCATAACGCATAACGCATAACGGATAACGCTTGACGCATAACGCATAACGCATAACGCATAACGCATAACGGATAACGCTTGACGCATAACGCATAACGCATAACGCATAACGCATAACGCATATCGCATAACGCATAACGCATAACGCATAACGCATCGCGCATAACGTATAACGCATATCGCATAGCGCATGACGCATAACGCTTAACGAATAACGCATAACGCATAACACATTACGCATAACGCATAACACATAACGCATAACGCATAACGCATAACGCATAACGCATAACGCATAACGCATAACGCATAACGCATAACGCATAACGCATAACGCATAACGCATAACGCATAATGCATAACGCATAACGCGTAACGCGTAACGCATAACGCATAACGCATAACGCATAACGCGTAACGCATAGCTCATAACGCATAACGCATAACGCAAAACGCATAACGCGTAACGCATAACGCATAACTCATAACGCATAACGCATAACGCATAACGCATAACGCATCGCGCATAACGCATAACGCATAACGGATAACGCTTGACGCATAACGCATAACGCTTGACGCATAACGCATAACGCATAACGCATAACGCATAACGCATAACGCATAACGCATAACGCATAACGCATAACGCATAACGCATAACGCATAACGCATAACGCATAACGCATAACGCATCGCGCATAACGCATAACGCATATCGCATAGCGCATGACGCATAACGCTTAACGAATAACGCATAACGCATAACACATTACGCATAACGCATAACACATAACGCATAACGCATAACGCATAACGCATAACGCATAACGCATAACGCATAACGCATAACGCATAACGCATAACGCATAACGCATAACGCATAACGCATAACGCATAACGCATAACGCATAACGCGTAACGCATTTCGCATAACGCATAACGCATAACGCATAACGCATAACGCATAACGCATAACGCTTAACGAATAACGCATAACGCATAACGCATAACGCATAACGCATAACGAATAACGCATACCGCATAGCGCATAACGCATAACGCTTAACGATTAACGCATAACGCATATCGCATAACGCTTAACGCATTACGCATAACGCATAACGCATAACGAATAACGCATAAGGCATAACGCATAACGCATAACGCATAACGCATAACGCATAACGCATATCGCATGACGCTTAACGCATAACGCATAACGCATAACGGATAACGCTTGACGCATAACGCATAACGCATAACGCATAACGCATAACGCATAACGCATAACGCATAACGCATAACGCATCGCGCATAACGCATAACGCATATCGCATAGCGCATGACGCATAACGCTTAACGAATAACGCATAACGCATAACACATTACGCATAACGCATAACACATAACGCATAACGCATAACGCATAACGCATAACGCATAACGCATAACGCATAACGCATAACGCATAACGCATAACGCATAACGCATAACGCATAACGCATAACGCATAACGCATAACGCATAACGCATAACGCATAACGCATAACGCATAACGCATAACGCATAACGCATAACGCATAACGCATAACGCATAACGCATAACGCATAACGCATAACGCATAACGCATAACGCATAACGCATAACGCATAACGCATAACGCATAACGCATAACGCATAACGCATAACGCATAACGCATAACGCATAACGCATAACGCATAACGCATAACGCATAACGCATAACGCATAACGCATAACGCATAACGCATAACGCATAACGCATAACGCATCGCGCATAACGCATAACGCATATCGCATAGCGCATGACGCATAACGCATAACGCATAACGCATAACGCATAACGCATAACGCATATCGCATGACGCATAACGCATAACGCATAACGCATAACGCATATCGCATGACGCTTAACGCATAACGCATAACGGATAACGCTTGACGCATAACGCATAACGCATAACGCATAACGCATAACGCATAACGCATAACGCATAACGCATAACGCATAACGCATAACGCATAACGCATAACGCATAACGCATAACGCATAACGCATAACGCATAACGCATAACGCATAACGCATAAAGCATAGCCCATAACGCATAACGCATAACGCATAACGCATAACGCATAACGCATAACGCATGACGCATAACGCATAACGCATAACGCATAACGCATAACGCATAACGCATAACGCATAACGCATAACGCATAACGCATAACGCATAACGCATAACGCATAACGCATAACGCATAACGCATAACGCATAACGCATAACGCATAACGCATAACGCATAACGCATAACGTATAACGCATAACGCATAACGCATAACGCATAACGCATAACGCATAACGCATAACGCATAACGCATAACGCATAACGCATATCGCATAACGCATAACGCATAACGCATAACGCATAACGCATAACGCATAACGCATAACGCATAACGCATAACGCATAACGCATAACGCATAACGCATAACGCATAACGCATAATGCATAACGCATAACGCGTAACGCGTAACGCATAACGCCTAACGCATAACGCATAACGCGTAACGCATAGCTCATAACGCATAACGCATAACGCGTAACGCATAACGCGTAACGCATAACGCATAACGCATAACGCATAACGCATAACGCATAACGCATAACGCATAACGAATAACGCATAACGCATAACGCATAACGCATAACGCATAACGCATAACGCATAACGCATAACGCATAACGCATAACGCATAACGCATAACGCATAACTCATAACGCATAACGCATAACGCATAACGCATAACGCATAACGCATAACGCATAACGCATAACGCATAACGCATAACGCATAACGCATGACGCATAACGCATAACGCATAACGCATAACTCATAACGCATAACGCATAACGCATCGCGCATAACGCATAACGCATATCGCATAGCGCATGACGCATAACGCATAACGCATAACGCATAACGCATAACGCATATCGCATAGCGCATGACGCATAACGCTTAACGAATAACGCATAACGCATAACACATTACGCATAACGCATAACACATAACGCATAACGCATAACGCATAACGCATAACGCATAACGCATAACGCATAACGCATAACGCATAACGCATAACGCATAACGCATAACGCATAACGCATAACGCATAACGCATAACGCATAACGCATAACGCATAACGCATAACGCATAACGCATAACGGATAACGCTTGACGCATAACGCATAACGCATAACGCATAACGCATAACGGATAACGCTTGACGCATAACGCATAACGCATAACGCATAACGCATAACGCATAACGCATATCGCATAACGCATAACGCATAACGCATAACGCATCGCGCATAACGTATAACGCATATCGCATAGCGCATGACGCATAACGCTTAACGAATAACGCATAACGCATAACACATTACGCATAACGCATAACACATAACGCATAACGCATAACGCATAACGCATAACGCATAACGCATAACGCATAACGCATAACGCATAACGCATAACGCATAACGCATAACGCATAACGCATAATGCATAACGCATAACGCGTAACGCGTAACGCATAACGCATAACGCATAACGCATAACGCGTAACGCATAGCTCATAACGCATAACGCATAACGCAAAACGCATAACGCGTAACGCATAACGCATAACTCATAACGCATAACGCATAACGCATAACGCATAACGCATCGCGCATAACGCATAACGCATAACGGATAACGCTTGACGCATAACGCATAACGCTTGACGCATAACGCATAACGCATAACGCATAACGCATAACGCATAACGCATAACGCATAACGCATAACGCATAACGCATAACGCATAACGCATAACGCATAACGCATAACGCATAACGCATAACGCATCGCGCATAACGCATAACGCATATCGCATAGCGCATGACGCATAACGCTTAACGAATAACGCATAACGCATAACACATTACGCATAACGCATAACACATAACGCATAACGCATAACGCATAACGCATAACGCATAACGCATAACGCATAACGCATAACGCATAACGCATAACGCATAACGCATAACGCATAACGCATAACGCATAACGCATAACGCGTAACGCATTTCGCATAACGCATAACGCATAACGCATAACGCATAACGCATAACGCATAACGCTTAACGAATAACGCATAACGCATAACGCATAACGCATAACGCATAACGAATAACGCATACCGCATAGCGCATAACGCATAACGCTTAACGATTAACGCATAACGCATATCGCATAACGCTTAACGCATTACGCATAACGCATAACGCATAACGAATAACGCATAAGGCATAACGCATAACGCATAACGCATAACGCATAACGCATAACGCATAACGCATATCGCATGACGCTTAACGCATAACGCATAACGCATAACGGATAACGCTTGACGCATAACGCATAACGCATAACGCATAACGCATAACGCATAACGCATAACGCATAACGCATAACGCATCGCGCATAACGCATAACGCATATCGCATAGCGCATGACGCATAACGCTTAACGAATAACGCATAACGCATAACACATTACGCATAACGCATAACACATAACGCATAACGCATAACGCATAACGCATAACGCATAACGCATAACGCATAACGCATAACGCATAACGCATAACGCATAACGCATAACGCATAACGCATAACGCATAACGCATAACGCATAACGCATAACGCATAACGCATAACGCATAACGCATAACGCATAACGCATAACGCATAACGCATAACGGATAACGCTTGACGCATAACGCATAACGCATAACGCATAACGCATAACGCATAACGCATATCGCATAACGCATAACGCATAACGCATAACGCATAACGCATAACGCATCGCGCATAACGCATAACGCATATCGCATAGCGCATGACGCATAACGCTTAACGAATAACGCATAACGCATAACACATTACGCATAACGCATAACACATAACGCATAACGCGTAACGCATAACGCATAACGCATAACGCATAACGCATAACGCATAACGCATAACGCATAACGCATAACGCATAACGCATAACGCATAACGCATAACGCATAACGCATAACGCATAACGCATAACGCATAACGCATAACGCATAACGCATAACGCATAACGCATAACGCATAACGCATAACGCATAACGCATAACGCATAACGCATAACGCATAACGCTTGACGCATAACGCATAACGCATAACGCATAACGCATAACGGATAACGCTTGACGCATAACGCATAACGCATAACGCATAACGCATAACGCATATCGCATAACGCATAACGCATAACGCATAACGCATAACGCATAACGCATAATGCATAACGCATAACGCGTAACGCGTAACGCATAACGCATAACACATAACGCATAACGCATAACGCGTAACGCATAGCTCATAACGCATAACGCATAACGCAAAACGCATAACGCGTAACGCATAATGCATAACTCATAACGCATAACGCATAACGCATAACGCATAACGCATCGCGCATAACGCATAACGCATGACGCTTAACGCATAACGCATAACGCATAACGGATAACGCTTGACGCATAACGCATAACGCATAACGCATAACGCATAACGCATAACGGATAACGCTTGACGCATAACGCATAACGCATAACGCATAACGCATAACGCATAACGCATAACGCATAACGCATAACGCATAACGCATAACGCATAACGCATAACGCATAACGCATAACGCATAACGCATAACGCATAACGCATAACGCATAACGCATAACGCATAACGCATAACGCATAACGCATAACGCATAACGCATAACGCATAACGCATAACGCGTAACGAATAACGCATACCGCATAGCGCATAACGCATAACGCTTAACGATTAACGCATAACGCATATCGCATAACGCTTAACGCATTACGCATAACGCATAACGAATAACGCATAAGGCATAACGCATAACGCATAACGCATAACGCATAACGCATAACGCATAACGCATAACGCATAACGCATAACGCATAACGCATAACGCATAACGCATAACGCATAACGCATAACGCATAACGCATAACGCATAACGCATATCGCATGACGCTTAACGCATAACGCATAACGCATAACGGATAACGCTTGACGCATAACGCATAACGCATAACGCATAACGCATAACGCATAACGCATAACGCATAACGCATAACGCATAACGCATAACGCATAACGCATAACGCATCGCGCATAACGCATAACGCATATCGCATAGCGCATGACGCATAACGCTTAACGAATAACGCATAACGCATAACACATTACGCATAACCCATAACACATAACGCATAACGCATAACGCATAACGCATAACGCATAACGCATAACGCATAACGCATAACGCATAACGCATAACGCATAACGCATAACGCATAACGCATAACGCATAACGCGTAACGCATTTCGCATAACGCATAACGCATAACGCATAACGCATAACGCATAACGCATAACGCATAACGCTTAACGAATAACGCATAACGCATAACGCATAACGCATAACGCATAACGAATAACGCATACCGCATAGCGCATAACGCATAACGCTTAACGATTAACGCATAACGCATATCGCATAACGCTTAACGCATTACGCATAACGCATAACGAATAACGCATAACGCATAACGCATAACGCATAACGCATAACGCATAACGCATAACGCATAACGCATAACGCATGACGCATAACGCATAACGCATAACGCATAACTCATAACGCATAACGCATAACGCATCGCGCATAACGCATAACGCATATCGCATAGCGCATGACGCATAACGCATAACGCATAACGCATAACGCATAACGCATATCGCATAGCGCATGACGCATAACGCTTAACGAATAACGCATAACGCATAACACATTACGCATAACGCATAACACATAACGCATAACGCATAACGCATAACGCATAACGCATAACGCATAACGCATAACGCATAACGCATAACGCATAACGCATAACGCATAACGCATAACGCATAACGCATAACGCATAACGCATAACGCATAACGCATAACGCATAACGCATAACGCATAACGCATAACGGATAACGCTTGACGCATAACGCATAACGCATAACGCATAACGCATAACGGATAACGCTTGACGCATAACGCATAACGCATAACGCATAACGCATAACGCATATCGCATAACGCATAACGCATAACGCATAACGCATCGCGCATAACGTATAACGCATATCGCATAGCGCATGACGCATAACGCTTAACGAATAACGCATAACGCATAACACATTACGCATAACGCATAACACATAACGCATAACGCATAACGCATAACGCATAACGCATAACGCATAACGCATAACGCATAACGCATAACGCATAACGCATAACGCATAACGCATAACGCATAATGCATAACGCATAACGCGTAACGCGTAACGCATAACGCATAACGCATAACGCATAACGCGTAACGCATAGCTCATAACGCATAACGCATAACGCAAAACGCATAACGCGTAACGCATAACGCATAACTCATAACGCATAACGCATAACGCATAACGCATAACGCATCGCGCATAACGCATAACGCATAACGGATAACGCTTGACGCATAACGCATAACGCTTGACGCATAACGCATAACGCATAACGCATAACGCATAACGCATAACGCATAACGCATAACGCATAACGCATAACGCATAACGCATAACGCATAACGCATAACGCATAACGCATAACGCATAACGCATCGCGCATAACGCATAACGCATATCGCATAGCGCATGACGCATAACGCTTAACGAATAACGCATAACGCATAACACATTACGCATAACGCATAACACATAACGCATAACGCATAACGCATAACGCATAACGCATAACGCATAACGCATAACGCATAACGCATAACGCATAACGCATAACGCATAACGCATAACGCATAACGCATAACGCGTAACGCATTTCGCATAACGCATAACGCATAACGCATAACGCATAACGCATAACGCATAACGCTTAACGAATAACGCATAACGCATAACGCATAACGCATAACGCATAACGAATAACGCATACCGCATAGCGCATAACGCATAACGCTTAACGATTAACGCATAACGCATATCGCATAACGCTTAACGCATTACGCATAACGCATAACGCATAACGAATAACGCATAAGGCATAACGCATAACGCATAACGCATAACGCATAACGCATAACGCATATCGCATGACGCTTAACGCATAACGCATAACGCATAACGGATAACGCTTGACGCATAACGCATAACGCATAACGCATAACGCATAACGCATAACGCATAACGCATAACGCATCGCGCATAACGCATAACGCATATCGCATAGCGCATGACGCATAACGCTTAACGAATAACGCATAACGCATAACACATTACGCATAACGCATAACACATAACGCATAACGCATAACGCATAACGCATAACGCATAACGCATAACGCATAACGCATAACGCATAACGCATAACGCATAACGCATAACGCATAACGCATAACGCATAACGCATAACGCATAACGCATAACGCATAACGCATAACGCATAACGCATAACGCATAACGCATAACGCATAACGCATAACGCATAACGGATAACGCTTGACGCATAACGCATAACGCATAACGCATAACGCATAACGCATAACGCATATCGCATAACGCATAACGCATAACGCATAACGCATAACGCATAACGCATCGCGCATAACGCATAACGCATATCGCATAGCGCATGACGCATAACGCTTAACGAATAACGCATAACGCATAACACATTACGCATAACGCATAACACATAACGCATAACGCGTAACGCATAACGCATAACGCATAACGCATAACGCATAACGCATAACGCATAACGCATAACGCATAACGCATAACGCATAACGCATAACGCATAACGCATAACGCATAACGCATAACGCATAACGCATAACGCATAACGCATAACGCATAACGCATAACGCATAACGCATAACGCATAACGCATAACGCATAACGCATAACGCATAACGCTTGACGCATAACGCATAACGCATAACGCATAACGCATAACGGATAACGCTTGACGCATAACGCATAACGCATAACGCATAACGCATAACGCATATCGCATAACGCATAACGCATAACGCATAACGCATAACGCATAACGCATAATGCATAACGCATAACGCGTAACGCGTAACGCATAACGCATAACACATAACGCATAACGCATAACGCGTAACGCATAGCTCATAACGCATAACGCATAACGCAAAACGCATAACGCGTAACGCATAATGCATAACTCATAACGCATAACGCATAACGCATAACGCATAACGCATCGCGCATAACGCATAACGCATGACGCTTAACGCATAACGCATAACGCATAACGGATAACGCTTGACGCATAACGCATAACGCATAACGCATAACGCATAACGCATAACGGATAACGCTTGACGCATAACGCATAACGCATAACGCATAACGCATAACGCATAACGCATAACGCATAACGCATAACGCATAACGCATAACGCATAACGCATAACGCATAACGCATAACGCATAACGCATAACGCATAACGCATAACGCATAACGCATAACGCATAACGCATAACGCATAACGCATAACGCATAACGCGTAACGAATAACGCATACCGCATAGCGCATAACGCATAACGCTTAACGATTAACGCATAACGCATATCGCATAACGCTTAACGCATTACGCATAACGCATAACGAATAACGCATAAGGCATAACGCATAACGCATAACGCATAACGCATAACGCATAACGCATAACGCATAACGCATAACGCATAACGCATAACGCATAACGCTTAACGCATAACGCATAACGCATAACGCATAACGCATAACGCATATCGCATGACGCTTAACGCATAACGCATAACGCATAACGGATAACGCTTGACGCATAACGCATAACGCATAACGCATAACGCATAACGCATAACGCATAACGCATAACGCATAACGCATAACGCATAACGCATAACGCATAACGCATCGCGCATAACGCATAACGCATATCGCATAGCGCATGACGCATAACGCTTAACGAATAACGCATAACGCATAACACATTACGCATAACCCATAACACATAACGCATAACGCATAACGCATAACGCATAACGCATAACGCATAACGCATAACGCATAACGCATAACGCATAACGCATAACGCATAACGCATAACGCATAACGCATAACGCGTAACGCATTTCGCATAACGCATAACGCATAACGCATAACGCATAACGCATAACGCATAACGCATAACGCTTAACGAATAACGCATAACGCATAACGCATAACGCATAACGCATAACGAATAACGCATACCGCATAGCGCATAACGCATAACGCTTAACGATTAACGCATAACGCATATCGCATAACGCTTAACGCATTACGCATAACGCATAACGAATAACGCATAAGGCATAACGCATAACGCATAACGCATAACGCATAACGCATAACGCATAACGCATAACGCATAACGCATAACGCATATCGCATGACGCTTAACGCATAACGCATAACGCATAACGGATAACGCTTGACGCATAACGCATAACGCATAACGCATAACGCATAACGCATAACGCATAACGCATAACGCATCGCGCATAACGCATAACGCATATCGCATAGCGCATGACGCATAACGCTTAACGAATAACGCATAACGCATAACACATTACGCATAACGCATAACACATAACGCATAACGCATAACGCATAACGCATAACGCATAACGCATAACGCATAACGCATAACGCATAACGCATAACGCATAACGCATAACGCATAACGCATAACGCATAACGCATAACGCATAACGCATAACGCATAACGCATAACGCATAACGCATAACGCATAACGCATAACGCATAACGCATAACGCATAACGCATAACGCATAACGCATAACGCATAACGCATAACGCATAACGCATAACGCATGACGCATAACGCATAACGCATAACGCATAACGCATAACGCATAACGCATAACGCATAACGCATAACGCATAACGCATAACGCATAACGAATAACGCATAACGCATAACGCATAACGCATAACGCATAACGCATAACGCATAACGCATAACGCATAACGCATAACGCATAACTCATAACGCATAACGCATAACGCATAAGGCATAAGGCATAACGCATAACGCATAACGCATAACGCATAACGCATAACGCATAACGCATAACGCATAACGCATGACGCATAACGCATAACGCATAACGCATAACTCATAACGCATAACGCATAACGCATCGCGCATAACGCATAACGCATATCGCATAGCGCATGACGCATAACGCATAACGCATAACGCATAAAGCATAACGCATAACGCATAACGCATAACGCATAACGCATAACGCATAACGCATAACGCATAACGCATAACGCATAACGCATAACGCATAACGCATAACGCATAACGCATAACGCATAACGCATAACGCATAACGCATAACGCATAACGCATAACGCATAACGCATAACGCATAACGCATAACGCATAACGCATAACGCATAACGCATAACGCATAACGCATAACGCATAACGCATAACGCATAACGCATAACGCATAACGCATAACGCATAACGCATAACGCATAACGCATAACGCATAACGCATAACGCATAACGCATAACGCATAACGCATCGCGCATAACGCATAACGCATATCGCATAGCGCATGACGCATAACGCATAACGCATAACGCATAACGCATAACGCATAACGCATATCGCATGACGCATAACGCATAACGCATAACGCATAACGCATATCGCATGACGCTTAACGCATAACGCATAACGGATAACGCTTGACGCATAACGCATAACGCATAACGCATAACGCATAACGCATAACGCATAACGCATAACGCATAACGCATAACGCATAACGCATAACGCATAACGCATAACGCATAACGCATAACGCATAACGCATAACGCATAACGCATAAAGCATAGCCCATAACGCATAACGCATAACGCATAACGCATAACGCATAACGCATAACGCATGACGCATAACGCATAACGCATAACGCATAACGCATAACGCATAACGCATAACGCATAACGCATAACGCATAACGCATAACGCATAACGCATAACGCATAACGCATAACGCATAACGCATAACGCATAACGCATAACGCATAACGCATAACGCATAACGCATAACGTATAACGTCATAACGCATAACGCATAACGCATAACGCATAACGCATAACGCATAACGCATAACGCATAACGCATAACGCATATCGCATAACGCATAACGCATAACGCATAACGCATAACGCATAACGCATAACGCATAACGCATAACGCATAACGCATAACGCATAACGCATAACGCATAACGCATAACGCATAACGCATAACGCATAATGCATAACGCATAACGCGTAACGCGTAACGCATAACGCCTAACGCATAACGCATAACGCGTAACGCATAGCTCATAACGCATAACGCATAACGCGTAACGCATAACGCGTAACGCATAACGCATAACGCATAGCATAACGCATAACGCATAACGCATAACGCATAACGAATAACGCATAACGCATAACGCATAACGCATAACGCATAACGCATAACGCATAACGCATAACGCATAACGCATAACGCATAACGCATAACGCATAACTCATAACGCATAACGCATAACGCATAACGCATAACGCATAACGCATAACGCATAACGCATAACGCATAACGCATAACGCATAACGCATGACGCATAACGCATAACGCATAACGCATAACTCATAACGCATAACGCATAACGCATCGCGCATAACGCATAACGCATATCGCATAGCGCATGACGCATAACGCATAACGCATAACGCATAACGCAAAACGCATAACGCATATCGCATGACGCTTAACGCATAACGCATAACGGATAACGCTTGACGCATAACGCATAAACGCATAACGCATAACGCATAACGCATAACGCATAACGCATAACGCATAACGCATAACGCATTACGCATAACGCATAACGCATAACGCATAACGCATAACGCATAACGCATAACGCATAACGCATAACGCATAACGCATAACGCATAACGCATAACGCATAACGCATAACGCATAACGCATAACGCATAACGCATAACGCATAACGCATAACGCATAACGCATAACGCATAACGCATAACGCATAACGCATAACGCATAAAAGCATAACGCATAACGCATAACGCATAACGCATAACGCATAACGCATAACGCATAACGCATAACGCATAACGCATAACGCATAACGCATAACGCATAACGCATAACGCATAACGCATAACGCATAACGCATAACGCATAACGCATAACGCATAACGCATAACGCATAACGCATAACGCATAACGCATAACGCATAACGCATAACGCATAACGCATAACGCATAACGCATAACGCATAACGCATAACGCATAACGCATAACGCATAAAGCATAACGCATAACGCATAACGCATAACGCATAACGCATAACGCATAACGCATAACGCATAACGCATAACTCATAACGCATAACGCATAACGCATAACGCATAACGCATAACGCATAACGCATAACGCATAACGCATAACGCATAACGCATAACGCATAACGCATGACGCATAACGCATAACGCATAACGCATAACTCATAACGCATAACGCATAACGCATCGCGCATAACGCATAACGCATCGCGCATAACGCATAACGCATATCGCATAGCGCATGACGCATAACGCATAACGCATAACGCATAACGCATAACGCATAACGCATATCGCATGACGCTTAACGCATAACGCATAACGGATAACGCTTGACCGCATAACGCATAACGCATAACGCATAACGCATAACGCATAACGCATAACGCATAACGCATAACGCATAACGCATAACGCATAACGCATAACGCATAACGCATAACGCGTAACGCATAACGCATAACGCATATCGCATGACGCTTAACGCATAACGCATAACGCATAACGCATAACGCATAACGCATAACGCATAACGCATAACGCATAACGCATAACGCATAACGCATAACGCATAACGCATAACGCATAACGCATAACGCATATCGCATAACGCATAACGCATAACGCATACGCATAACGCATAACGCATAACGCATAACGCATAACGCATAACGCATAACGCATAACGCATAACGCATAACGCATAACGCATAACGCATAACGCATAACGCATAACGCATAACGCATAACGCATAACGCATAACGCATAACGCATAACGCATAACGCATAACGCATAACGCATAACGCATAACGCATAACGCATAACGCATAACGCATAACGCATAACGCATAACGCATAACGCATAACGCATAACGCATAGACGCATAACGCATAACGCATAACGCATAACGCATAACGCATAACGCATAACGCATAACGCATAACGCATAACGCATAAACGCATAACGCATAACGCATAACGCATAACGCATAACGCATACGCATAACGCATAACGCATAACGCATAACGCATAACGCATAACGCATAACGCATAACGCATAACGCATAACGCATAACGCATAACGCATAACGCATAACGCATAACGCATAACGCATAACGCATAACGCATAACGCATAACGCATAACGCATAACGCATAACGCATAACGCATAACGCATAACGCATAACGCATAACGCATAACGCATAACGCATAACGCATAACGCATAACGCATAACGCATAACGCATAACGCATAACGCATAACGCATAACGCATAACGCATAACGCATAACGCATAACGCATAACGCATAACGCATAACGCATAACGCATAACGCATAACGCATAAAGCATAACGCATAACGCATAACGCATAACGCATAACGCATAACGCATAACGCATAACGCATAACGCATAAACGCATAACGCATAACGCATAACGCATAACGCATAACGCATAACGCATAACGCATAACGCATAACGCATAACGCATAACGCATAACGCATAACGCATAACGCATAACGCATAACGCATAACGCATAACGCATATCGCATGACGCTTAACGCATAACGCATAACGCATAACGCATAACGCATAACGGATAACGCTTGACGCATAACGCATAACGCATAACGCATAACGCATAACGCATAACGCATAACGCATATCGCATAACGCATAACGCATAACGCATAACGCATAACGCATAACGCATAACGCATAACGCGTAACGCATAACGCATAACGCATATCGCATGACGCTTAACGCATAACGCATAACGCATAACGCATAACGCATAACGCATAACGCATAACGCATAACGCATAACGCATAACGCATAACGCATAACGCATAACGCATAACGCATAACGCATAACGCATATCGCATAACGCATAACGCATAACGCATAACGCATAACGCATAACGCATAACGCATAACGCATAACGCATAACGCATAACGCATAACGCATAACGCATAACGCATAACGCATAACGCATAACGCATAACGCATAACGCATAACGCATAACGCATAACGCATAACGCATAACGCATAACGCATGACGCATAACGCATAACGCATAACTCATAACGCATAACGCATAACGCATAACGCATAACGCATAACGCATAACGCATAACGCATGACGCATAACGCATAACGCATAACTCATAACGCATAACGCATAACGCATAACGCATAACGCATAACGCATAACGCATAACGCATAACGCATAACGCATAACGCATAACGCATAACGCATAACGCATAACGCATAACGCATAACGCATAACGCATAACGCATAACGCATAACGCATAACGCATAACGCATAACGCATAACGCATAACGCATAACGCATAACGCATAACGCATAACGCATAACGCATAACGCATAACGCATAACGCATAACGCATAACGCATAACGCATAACGCATAACGCATAACGCATAACGCATAACGCATAACGCATAACGCATAACGCATAACGCATAACGCATAACGCATAACGCATAACGCATAACGCATAACGCATAACGCATAACGCATAACGCATAACGCATAACGCATAACGCATAACGCATAACGCATAACGCATAACGCATAACGCATAACGCATAACGCATAACGCATAAACGCATAACGCATAAAGCATAGCCCATAACGCATAACGCATAACGCATAACGCATAACGCATAACGCATAACGCATAACGCATAACGCATAACGCATAACGCATAACGCATAACGCATAACGCATAACGCATAACGCATAACGCATAACGCATAACGCATAACGCATAACGCATAACGCATAACGCATCGCGCATAACGCATAACGCATATCGCATAGCGCATGACGCATAACGCATAACGCATAACGCATAACGCATAACGCATAACGCATATCGCATGACGCATAACGCATAACGCATAACGCATAACGCATATCGCATGACGCTTAACGCATAACGCATAACGGATAACGCTTGACGCATAACGCATAACGCATAACGCATAACGCATAACGCATAACGCATAACGCATAACGCATAACGCATGACGCATAACGCATAACGCATAACGCATAACGCATAACGCATAACGCATAACGCATAACGCATAACGCATAACGCATAACGCATAACGCATAACGCATAACGCATAACGCATAACGCATAACGCATAACGCATAACGCATAACGCATAACGCATATCGCATAGCGCATACGCATAACGCATAACGCATAACGCATCGCATAACGCATAACGCATAACGCATATCGCATGACGCATAACGCATAACGCATAACGCATAACGCATATCGCATGACGCTTAACGCATAACGCATAACGGATAACGCTTGACGCATAACGCATAACGCATAACGCATAACGCATAACGCATAACGCATAACGCATAACGCATAACGCATAACGCATAACGCATAACGCATAACGCATAACGCATAACGCATAACGCATAACGCATAAAGCATAGCCCATAACGCATAACGCATAACGCATAACGCATAACGCATAACGCATAACGCATAACGCATAACGCATAACGCATAACGCATAACGCATAACGCATAACGCATAACGCATAACGCATAACGCATAACGCATAACGCATAACGCATAACGCATAACGCATAACGCATAACGCATAACGCATATCGCATGACGCATAACGCATAACGCATAACGCATAACGCATATCGCATGACGCTTAACGCATAACGCATAACGGATAACGCTTGACGCATAACGCATAACGCATAACGCATAACGCATAACGCATAACGCATAACGCATAACGCATAACGCATAACGCATAACGCATAACGCATAACGCATAACGCATAACGCATAACGCATAACGCATAACGCATAACGCATAACGCATAAACGCATAACGCATAACGCATAACGCATAACGCATAACGCATAAAGCATAAGCCCATAACGCATAACGCATAACGCATAACGCATAACGCATAACGCATAACGCATAACGCATAAACGCATAACGCATAACGCATAACGCATAACGCATAACGCATAACGCATAACGCATAACGCATAACGCATAACGCATAACGCATAACGCATAACGCATAACGCATAACGCATAACGCATAACGCATAACGCATAACGCATAACGCATAACGCATAACGCATAACGCATAACGCATAACGCATAACGCATAACGCATAACGCATAACGCATAACGCATAACGCATAACGCATAACGCATAACGCATAACGCATAAAGCATAACGCATAACGCATAACGCATAACGCATAACGCATAACGCATAACGCATAACGCATAACGCATAACGCATAACGCATAACGCATAACGCATAACGCATAACGCATAACGCATAACGCATAACGCATAACGCATAACGCATAACGCATAACGCATAACGCATAACGCATAACGCATAACGCATAACGCATAACGCATATCGCATGACGCTTAACGCATAACGCATAACGCATAACGCATAACGCATAACGGATAACGCTTGACGCATAACGCATAACGCATAACGCATAACGCATAACGCATAACGCATAACGCATATCGCATAACGCATAACGCATAACGCATAACGCATAACGCATAACGCATAACGCATAACGCGTAACGCATAACGCATAACGCATATCGCATGACGCTTAACGCATAACGCATAACGCATAACGCATAACGCATAACGCATAACGCATAACGCATAACGCATAACGCATAACGCATAACGCATAACGCATAACGCATAACGCATAACGCATAACGCATATCGCATAACGCATAACGCATATACGCATAACGCATAACGCATAACGCATAACGCATAACGCATAACGCATAACGCATAACGCATAACGCATAACGCATAACGCATAACGCATAACGCATAACGCATAACGCATAACGCATAACGCATAACGCATAACGCATAAACGCATAACGCATAACGCATAACGCATAACGCATAACGCATAACGCATAACGCATAACGCATAACGCATAACGCATAACGCATAACGCATAACGCATAACGCATAACGCATAACGCATAGACGCATAACGCATAACGCATAACGCATAACGCATAACGCATAACGCATAACGCATACCTAACGCATAACGCATAACGCATAACGCATAAACGCATAACGCATAACGCATAACGCATAACGCATAACGCATAACGCATAACGCATAACGCATAACGCATAACGCATAAACGCATAACGCATAACGCATAACGCATAACGCATAACGCATAACGCATAACGCATAACGCATAACGCATAACGCATAACGCATAACGCATAACGCATAAACGCATAACGCATAACGCATAACGCATAACGCATAACGCATAACGCATAACGCATAACGCATAACGCATAACGCATAACGCATAACGCATAACGCATAACGCATAACGCATAACGCATAACGCATAACGCATAACGCATAACGCATAACGCATAACGCATAACGCATAACGCATACGCATAACGCATAAACGCATAACGCATAACGCATAACGCATAACGCATAACGCATAACGCATAACGCATAACGCATAACGCATAACGCATAAACGCATAACGCATAGCCATAACGCATAACGCATAACGCATAACGCATAACGCATAACGCATAACGCATAACGCATAACGCATAACGCATAACGCATAACGCATAACGCATAACGCATAACGCATAACGCATAACGCATAACGCATAACGCATAACGCATAACGCATAAACGCATAACGCATCGCGCATAACGCATAACGCATATCGCATAGCGCATGACGCATAACGCATAACGCATAACGCATAACGCATAACGCATAACGCATATCGCATGACGCATAACGCATAACGCATAACGCATAACGCATATCGCATGACGCTTAACGCATAACGCATAACGGATAACGCTTGACGCATAACGCATAACGCATAACGCATAACGCATAACGCATAACGCATAACGCATAACGCATAACGCATGACGCATAACGCATAACGCATAACGCATAACGCATAACGCATAACGCATAACGCATAACGCATAACGCATAACGCATAACGCATAACGCATAACGCATAACGCATAACGCATAACGCATAACGCATCGCGCATAACGCATAACGCATATCGCATAGCGCATGACGCATAACGCATAACGCATAACGCATAACGCATAACGCATAACGCATATCGCATGACGCATAACGCATAACGCATAACGCATAACGCATATCGCATGACGCTTAACGCATAACGCATAACGGATAACGCTTGACGCATAACGCATAACGCATAACGCATAACGCATAACGCATAACGCATAACGCATAACGCATAACGCATAACGCATAACGCATAACGCATAACGCATAACGCATAACGCATAACGCATAACGCATAAAGCATAGCTCGCATAACGCATAACGCATAACGCATAACGCATAACGCATAACGCATAACGCATAACCATAACGCATACGCATAACGCATAACGCATAACGCATAACGCATAACGCATAACGCATAACGCATAACGCATAACGCATAACGCATAACGCATAACGCATAACGCATAACGCATAACGCATAACGCATATCGCATGACGCATAACGCATAACGCATAACGCATAACGCATATCGCATGACGCTTAAACGCATAACGCATAACGGATAACGCTTGACGCATAACGCATAACGCATAACGCATAACGCATAACGCATAACGCATAACGCATAACGCATAACGCATAACGCATAACGCATAACGCATAACGCATAACGCATAACGCATAACGCATAACGCATAACGCATAACGCATAACGCATAACGCATAACGCATAACGCATAACGCATAACGCATAACGCATAAAGCATAGCCCATAACGCATAACGCATAACGCATAACGCATAACGCATAACGCATAACGCATAACGCATAACGCATAACGCATAACGCATAACGCATAACGCATAACGCATAACGCATAACGCATAACGCATAACGCATAACGCATAACGCATAACGCATAACGCATAACGCATAACGCATAAACGCATAACGCATAACGCATAACGCATAACGCATAA